>NW_008752134.1:82188-85602 GCF_000715545.1 Opisthorchis viverrini
ATAGTTGCTCAAGTGTATGGGGAAGTGCTCATCTCTCTGTGAAGTCCTTCGACAAAAGTGAACCACGGACAGTGATATTCTGTTCGTGGTGCATCACAAAAGGATGCTTTAGACGACAATCTTGATGGGCATGATCGCAAACATTAATAAACCATCCTTACTGCCTTCTCCTGTTAGGGTTACTGCGGGAAAAAAAACTGTAGCGCACTATCTAGCTCTTCACGTCTATAACTTGAATGAATTTTTTTGACGTGTTTTAGCGTCGAAAAGGACGTGACGGTATGTCACGCAGTAACCCTTTCAATTAAACCAGTGTCCGTTAAAAAAAGATACTGAGTCACCAAGACATCTTCCCCGTGGGTGTGAAAAGTTACATAGCTTGCTGCAAAATTCACATCAGCCCTTGTTCAACACACATTCACAATGAAAGTCGTCGGATGTCAGGTGGAGGGGAGAACGCCATCCACCTTGTATCTAAAGGGTCTGATTCTGTGGCTGGCAGCTAAGGTAAATCTGCCAAAAGTGCAGCCGTAGCGCCGATTGCCAGGAGAAATTACTGATTGCCTTCATGTTCTGCTGGTACGCTGCGCCGCAGTGTTAAGCGATAAAGGATTGGGATTGTTCTTTGAGTGAAATGAACGGTAATTGAGTCGAATTTGGCATACATTTATTTACTTGAGTTTAATTGCGATCATTCGACGAGATGGTAGTAGTACACGATGCAAAATTATTTGCGAATGAAGACAAGGAATGGTGTAATTACCCCGTGGTTAACAAAATACTGCATACCGTCAGCGAAATTCTACCCAAGCCATCTAAAGAAACGCTGGCTGGCAGTGTTGATGCTGCACATACTGAGGCAAAAGAAATGACAATCTCCGCACAATTTGTGTTTAAAATTACCCTAATGAAACTTTTGCGGCTGTTTCGTGCCATAGGCACAAGGATCACTACAGTATGTAAATAATTCAACAAATTCCCACTTAGAGTTCGTTTTCCTGGAGAATCGGGGCCCGTGGTCTCCCACAAGTAATTGTTTTTCCTTCAAGTCTGGATTCTCAACACATCCTTACGCGCCCGTCGTCTAGTTGCTTGTTGATTTGAAGCGAAACATTCATCTTGAGTCGACGCCTATATATCCAAAATCTTTCGTATTATCAATGTGCAGTTTTGCTTGTAAAACAATGGCAGACTTGCAATGGCAAAATGTCCNCTACCGTTGATGTTGACTGAAAACAGCAGTGGTCCCGAAAGAGAGTCTCATGGGGCACCTGCCGAAGCAGAGCAAGCGAAGCCTATTTTGATTTGAGCATAAGCCGACTGATGTCATCATCTTTGAACACCAAGTTTATTAGGATTCGTTCGTTGTTACTTGTCAACAAGATTGAAAGTGAGGGGTTCGACAGGACTCCGGATACCGCTATTGGGTTAGCTGATGGTCGCAGTGAAGAGCCAGTACAGAGAGACCACTAAGTTCCAGGAAATATAATTGACAGTTCGTCAAAGAAGTGCCTTTCATCGGTTAAAATCAAATTCAGTAGGGAATGTACTTGGCCTGCGCAATGTCCGGTGGGTGTGGCGGCGTTTAAGTCAAAGCTTTTTCTTAAACACATTGTTCAGCGGCGACGCAAGCTGCCCTCTAGACCTGATGCGTCCGGAGAGTTGAAATCAACAGCAGTTAAGAGATATGTGAAGCGTTAGCTGTAGGAGATAGTTGCTCAAGTGTATGAGGACTTGCTCATCTCTCTGTGAAGTCCTTCGACAAAGGTGAGCCACGGACAGTGAAATTCTATCCGTAGTGCATCACACAAGGATTCTTTAGACGACAATCCCGATGGGCAGGACCGCAAACATGAATGAAAACCCTTTCCTGTCCTCTCTTGTTAGGGTTACTGCGGGAAAAATCTGTAGCGCATTGTCTAACTCTTTACGTCTATAACTTGAATGAAATTTTTTGACGTATTTTAGCGTCGAAAAGGACGTGACGGTATGTGACGTAGTAACCCTTTCAATTAAACCAGTGTCCGTTAAAAAAAGACTCTGAGTCACCAAGACATCATTTCGGTGGGTTGGAAAATTTACATAGCTTGCTGCAAAGTTTAATTCAGCCCTTGTTCAACACACATTCACAATGAAAGTCATCGGATGTCAGATGGAGGAGAGAACGCCATCCAGCTTGAATCTAAAGGGTCGGATTCTGTGGCTGGCAGCTAAGGTAAATCTGCTAAAAGCGCATCAGTAGTGCCGATTGCCAGGAGAAATTACTGATTGCCTTCATGTTCTGCTGGCACGCTGCGCCTCGCTGTTGAGCGATAAAGGACTGGGCTTGTTCTTTCAGTGAAATAAACGGTAATTGGGTCTAATTTTGCATACATTTATGTACTTGAGTTTAATTGCGAACATCCGACGAGACGGTAGTAGTACACGATCTAAAAATTCACCTGTAAGTCTATTCGCGAATGAAGATAAGGAATGGTGTAATTTGTAGCGGATATTTCCATGTCCCCTCAACCGGCTTCACCTAATTTGTCCAGTACACGCGTGTTTACTAGATCCAGCGGCTGACCTGCTATACAAGTCAGTTCCTGTCTAGTACGCATCGGAACGTTTCATGTTTTATACACAGGTCAAACTTTCCTATATAAAAACAGAACACAATCAAACAAACACCCTCACGCATCACTTGCGCGTCGAAACACAGACCGGCTCGACTCAACAGCAACCGTGGACAGCTAGGAATGTGCAGCAGTGAATCTGCCAACAGAAACACGATTATCTGCGCCCAACCCAACTCGGTGGAACTATTGCAACTTCCGCTCAGAACGATAAGTCCCTCATTTGTACATTCCCAATTTTGGTGTTGTATTCGACTCAATTAAGGTGTTGTGACCTAACGCTCTTAGAACAAATTTTATTAGTGTCGCTTTCTAGCCTTCTGATTTATCAAGTGGCTTTTGTTGTTAACAATGGAGAACACTAATAAATTACCCCATGGTTAACAAAATACTGCATACCGTCAGCGAAATTCTACCCAAGCTCTCTAAAGAAACGCTGGCTGGCAGTGTTGATGCTGCACATAGTGAGGCAAAAGAAATGACAATCTCCGCACAATTTGTGTTTAAAATTACCCTAATGAAACTTTTGCGGCTGTTTCGTGCCACAAACACAAGGATCACTACAATATGTAAATAATTCAACAAATTCCCACTGGGAGTCCATTTTCCTGGAGAATTGGGGCCTGTGGTTTTCCACAAGTAATCGATTTTTCTTCAAATCTTAATTCTCAGCACGGCCTTAAGCGCTTATGTCGTCTGATTGCTTGTTGATTTGAAGCGAAACATTCATCTTGAGTCGACGCCTATATATCCAAAATCCTTCGTATTATCAATATGGAGTTTTGCTTGTAAAACAATG
>NW_008752134.1:87440-87987 GCF_000715545.1 Opisthorchis viverrini
GTGAAGCTACAGGGCTGATAGTTACTGGTTAAGTGGGCCCAGAAAGGGTGGATTTGCGAGCGACCCAAAAATCGCTTACCCGTTTGGTTTACCACTGCAGTGCAGCAAACTGCTGTCCTATTAATTAATTATAACTATTGGTTTTGCACATGAGTATGGTGTCCAGCAGTAGGCATATCACATGTAATGTAGAGACTTGAGGAAGACTTGAGGATCACTGCGCAGGTTAAACGTCCGCTGACGTAGGCTCTTGTGAAGCGGGAGCACACGCTCTCCGATCCGCGTAAACTCTCACAAAAGAGATGAAATTGGTCCCTGTTTCATTAAAAACCACAAGCATTTGCAAACCAAAATTCAGAATGACATGTCAAATATTTCGCCATTTTTAAACGAAGAGTCCGGTATGCACATATCTCTGTCAGCCCGTGAGATGCGTGAGGATAATCTGCATGAAACAGTGCAAAATATTCAAGTGGAAGTGAAAACGTTAGCGTGCTGACCACGGAAATGGAAAAGCAGGATAACTAACAGCTCATTGTGAAACCCC
>NW_008752134.1:88003-88367 GCF_000715545.1 Opisthorchis viverrini
GAAAGTTACGTTCCGGGGTGTCGTCATTCTTTATGAAATGATGTATTCACCAGAAACTTTGGGAACGCCCCCTAGCGTGCGGAGAATAGCGTTATCGTTTTCTTTTCTCGGATTAGGTTTAAGTACTGACCAGTCAGAGCAAACCAAAGGCGTCTTATTACGTGGATCTTCCTTCACGTGGCTGGGAAGTATGAAGGCCTGACTGCGGCCTGTACCGTTGACAGTTTCAAGGAGAAACGACACCACAAACACTCGAGTGAAAGTCATAAGCCGTTGCTTCAATGCGCATGTTTTTGAATGACCTAATGACCGGTAGATATTGTCAGTGATGAAGGATTTGATCGTCATAGACGAGTTGGTTTTG
>NW_008752134.1:88472-98088 GCF_000715545.1 Opisthorchis viverrini
TCCGAAGAGGTTTCCGTTTCCATTCCCATTATTGTATCGGTCTTTCACTGTTCTACCCTATATATGTTCGGAGGACCTGTTCTGATAAACTCAGAATGTGATTCGTTGAAAATATCAGGTTGTGAGTTTTTCTTTTTGGATGCACGAAACTGCCTGTAATTTCTATTTATTCAGGAGCGACTAAACTATCTGCCTCACCTTCTGCACTTTATACTCTCCAACTTCACGTCGACCCGATATACAATTCATAATTTGTAATCCCAGCAGATGCTGAATGCGGAAAAATTCGCTAGATGCGGCTCGTCATATAAATGTTCACAAACTTTGAGGGCATTAAAAGAATCAAAATTATCTCTGTTCGTATAAGCCCTGTTGATTACCTTAGTCCTGTGGATTGTCGTAGTGATGTCGGACGAGGCGAAACACGATATGCTCCGTAGCCAGGGTCGTGGTCTGAAATATTTTTCGACGGAATGTATGTCCATAATGGCTGGTCTAACTGAGTAAACGTTTGGCAACGGGACGCGCGCTTCGCTCACATATGCAGGCATTCTCAGGGATGACGCCACGAAATTCACGGAATTCTCCGTAACCTATCCGCCTGCAAGACTACTGGGCGTGCCACATTCTACGCGAAGAAAAATAAGATATGCTGCACAGTCAGTGGATCCGGTTGAGCTTTGGTGCGTAACATGACAGGTCTTCTGTCATATGGTGAAGACCGCATCAAAATTTGTGCAGTTAGATGTTTTCCACAGGCTGCGTTAGGCCTAACGTCTGTGCTGAATGCCTGATAGAAATTTTGTTTGAGCTCGCTGAACTTTCAAGTTTCATACTGATAACGGCTTACACAATATGGTAGATCACCAACATGATGCTTTTAATTTTGGGTTTAGTCTGTGTTTTCGCCAAAATAACCTGAGAAGAGCGATGTGTTATATTGGGATTTGTAGAATAAAATCATTAACGCCCAACATCCTATAGTCCACAAGGTGAGGATGGTTTTAATGTCGGCAAGGTGCTGCACCACTGAAGCAGTCCGACAGCAAGTGTCAGACTCAGGAGATGAGCATTCTCTAGGAGCAGCGACAGAGTAGCAGAAAATAGCACCACGCTGAAGTTATGAACGTCTGTTTGGATGAATATACATAGAATAACCATGGTGATTGCATCAACGCTCCTTAAGTTGAATACATTTTATTCCATCCCCGTCGTTCACGTAGTCTCATAAGCTGCATCTCTGGAGCAGTTTCAGCCCAACGCACTCTGAGTCACTGAATATCTATAATATATGCACCGAACTACAGGGTGAAGTTGGTCCGGCTGCCTTACAACTGTATCGAAAACCTGACGAACGATGAGGGTGCTGTCAGTTTAGAAGACTGAAAAAGAGAATGCTTCACTCTTAAGTCCGTTGTGGTCGCTTATAGGCAGCATTTATACCGTGCGATAGTGGCGAAAATCTCGTCTGATCCAAATTGAGGCTGAAGAAGGACAACGACCAATGGATGTTCTCAATTTGCGTTTTATCTTTGTACTGTAGTGGACCATACAGAAGCAGGCACACTAAAGCATTGTTATGTGGATACTGGACGAGATATGCTGGGCGTCCATCTACTCAGATGTTACTGTAGGGGGAGACTGTGTGTGCCAGTTATACTGGTAAACATCCAGGAGGGTTGAGGTTGAGTGACTTATTATGAAGGACGTCTTTATTTGTGGCGAAAGTGTTTGAGTGACTATCCAAAGCAGATAACTCACTGTAATTGATGGGTTCAGACTATATAAGTTGAAACACAGCCAGAACGTTGAACTTGCTTGCTAACAAGAAGACGGCTGATGCATCACCGTATCATTCTGAGAGAAATGAATAGAACGTCAGTAGACAACACAAATCGGACGTCACTTTTACTGAGCTTATAAGGTAAAGTGATAAGAAGTGGCCTGAACGCAAGAGCACAAGCCTGCGGAAATCCCTGAAGATCGTAAATCGTCGACCTGTAAATATACCTAAAAGGCCGGACTGCCGTCTGAATCGGTCATTCGGGGTTACACATGATACTCACTTCTGCGGTGAACAGAGGGGCTTTCTAATTCTCTGTGAACCTTTTCTGTGGAAAAATTCGTTTTCTCTCATGGAGGCGCCGGAGACAGGCCATGAAGACTCAATTATCCAGTGAGCATGTAGTCAGGAAGAGTAGCTTTTTGACCACCTACATATTATGCTTTGATTCGGGAGGTATTTTCCCATTACCGTTGGTAATCACCAACAAAATTATTGACAACTAACAAAACACTAATTGTTGCGCCGCAAACGTAACTGCAATGGGGTGTGCCCCATGGGCTTAAGGACCAGTGATATTTAAAAGACCCCGATGCCTGATAAACATACATGGGGTAAATTATTGTGAAAATACTAGACCTTCAGATCGTGCTCACCGAACTCAAACAATGGTTGGACAAACCACATGAGAGCAAATGGCAGTTGTATTGGACGTTCAAGTACATGTTTAGTTTTTCAAAGTTCGTTTTATTAATGGTGAAGTCGCGTTTGTGCATCAACTTTGTTCAACTGTTGTGGCATTACCACCTCCGCAGTAGTGTACACTCAAATCGAGTAACATGTGTGATCCCTGCACGCATGGATAACAATTACACACTGAAATCAGACCTGTGCACAGAAGTAAATCGTTTTTTTTGATGCCCTAAGGAGACATCCATTATGTTCGGAACTACTACTATTCTAAATTGCTAATTTGTTTTTTTGCACGGCTAAGTGTCAGCTAAACTTGTTTGCCACTGCCACTACAAAACGTTNGTAGGGGGAGACTGTCTGTGCCAGTTATACTGGTAAACATCCAGGAGGGTTGAGGTTGGGTGACTTATTATGAAGGACGTTTTTATTTGTGGCGAAAGTGTTTGAGTGACTATCCAAAGCAGATATCTCACTGTAATTGATGGGTCTAGACTATATAAGTTGAAACACAGCCAGAACGTTGAACTTGCTTGCTAACAAGAAGACGGCTGATGCATCACCGTATCATTCTGAGAAAAATGAATAGAACGTCAGTAGACAACACAAATCGGACGTCACTTTTACTGAGCTTATAAGGTAAAGTGATAAGAAGTGGCCTGAACGCAAGACCACAAGCCTGAGGAAAACCTTGAAGATCGCAAATCATCGACCTTTAAATATACCTAAAAGGCCGGACTGCCGTCTGAATCGGTCATTCGGGGTTACACATGATACTCACTTCTGCGGTGAACAGAGGGGCTTTCTAATTCTCTGTGAACCTTTTCTGTGGAAAAATTCGTTTTCTCTCATGGAGGCGCCGGAGACAGGCCATGAAGACTCAATTATCCAGTGAGCATGTAGTCAGGAAGAGTAGCTTTTTGACCACCTACATATTATGCTTTGATTCGGGAGGTATTTTCCCATTACCGTTGGTAATCACCAACAAAATTATTGACAACTAACAAAACACTAATTGTTGCGCCGCAAACGTAACTGCAATGGGGTGTGCCCCAGTGGGCTTAAGGACCAGTGATAGTTAAAAGACCCCGATGCCTGATAAACATACATGGGGTAAATTATTGTGAAAATACTAGACCTTCAGATCGTGCTCACTGAACTCAAACAATGGTTGGACAAACCACATGAGAGCAAATGGCAGTTGTATTCGACGTTCAAGTACATGTTTAGTTTTTCAAAGTTCGTTTTATTAATGGTGAAGTCGCGTTTGTGCATCAACTTTGTTCAACTGTTGTGGCATTACCACCTCCGCAGTAGTGCATACTCAAATCGAGTAACATGTGTGATCCCTGCACGCATGGATAACAATTACACACTGAAATCAGACCTGTGCACAGAAGTAAATCGTTTTTTGATGCCCTAAGGAGACATCCATTATGTTCGGAACTACTACTATTCTAAATTGCTTATTTGTTTTTTTGCACGGCTAAGTGTCAGCTAAACTTGTTTGCCACTGCCACTACAAAACGTTTCGAAGGCAAAACCCAGGTTTGTTGAGGCGGAAAACGTCTGTGTCTTCCCGAAAAAAGCACTTCACCATATACTATTCCGTGAAGTAGAAAGATTCAAATGCATCTGTCACTGTGTAACTCAGCCAGTTTAAGTCGCGAGGCCAACTATTTTTGTACACATCGGATTAACTATTATTTTAGAGGTGACTGTGGTCGTCCAGTCTTCGAATGCTTAGGCAGATTTCGCAGAAACTTGTGTGATTTCGGTATATTTCTTTCACTGGTCTTACGCGCTGGGTTACGACTAATCGCAAGTCCTATATCATTCACATTAAGTAAACATACGTTCAAAGAACTCATTTGTGTTGAGCAGAAAAGATAATCTCAGCAGCTTGAATTAAGGGACAGGAAAACGCACTGCATGCATCAAACTGCTTGTTGATGGTCATTGAACTACTCATGAGTAGTGGAAACCGATGTTTTGGAGATTCCGTATGCACTGTAATCTCATCACTCAAGGCCGGCAATTAGTCCCGATTCAAAGAATTCTTATAAAACAACTCAATGCTCAATATATTATTGCAGCCGGGGAATTGGAGTACACTTAGGACATAATGTGCCCAGAGTGGAAGCACTTTTTTATATATTAAGAGGTGCATGTGTCAGCGAAAACAATGTATGTTTCTCGGACAGCTAGTGCAAATTTAGAATCGTCCTGTGAATGACACTCTTTGCCCTCAAACTGATAATTATAAAAAATGTCATCTGAGAGACGGCAGCATGAGATCGCCTCATATTACTTTTATTCAGTGTTTCGGTTGATGTTCCAAGCACCATTCATCTTATAGTTTGTCAACATCTGCAGAAGCAGATAAACTCCAAGAAGGTGCGTTACTTTTTTGAGCGTTTTCCGCGAACTACAACTGCAAGAAGTACATTCTTGTCGCTGTTTTATGCAGTGTCAATGACAAATTCATTTCAAAGAGTTAATGCTTTTATGCAGAATATTTCTGCTATTCTCTGGCCTGTTTTGTGGCTAGTTGCAGCTGATCGTTTGAGAATGACGATCACTTCATCACACTTGCCTGCAAGAAAATAAGTTCAGGTGCACCTGGGCCAACTCACAGTTAGGTTTATTTTCTCGCTCCAATTAGGAATTTTTAGAGGCCTTGAGAAAACTAAGGTGACTGTAGTCATCTAGGGCAACTCCTTCCGTATATCTCCATTTTCACGTTGGTTCAAAAGGTTGAGTGTACAAAAATTTAAAGGTTATTCAAAGAACAAACTGCAACACCAAGAACAGTGTCGTATGAATGCACTTTCGCAAGGTAACTCGGTATGGTTGATAGTCCTTAATGCATCATCTCACTTATAGTATATTTCAAAAACTTTTCAAAAAAAGTTCTCTTTAAATTTTGTAATCAGGGCCATTAAACATTACTTACACGTTTCATGGACAATATCGGGAGGTTGATCACGATCATTATTTTTGGACATTTTTTCTCGTAGACTTTACCCTCTCGTTCCAACCCTTTTGAGTGTGGTCTTGAAGATCCGGTTCAATAAGTTTGCACACAACAATTGTTCTGAAGTTAACTCGGTCCTCTGGGGACTCAGCGTAACTTTTGTTTCTAAGGTGCTCCGTTACAGCTAATGTCTCAGGTTTCAAAGCAATTGTCAATAAATTCTGTAGTATAAAATCCACCTCAAAAGCATTCGATTTTGTCCACTTCACTCCCCGACACAGCAACATATCTATCCGGTGTTGACAGGAGGTATTCCCAAATGGTAGAGTACCTGTACTTGAAAGATTTCGAACCTGTTAATGCATTCGCATTCCTCGATCTCAGACGAACCTTGACTCGCTTATTCTCTTACTATGGATGATAAAAACCGTTCGGTTTCTAACATGCTAGCTTCACGATGGCGCGATAGCTGTAGGCAATTAAAAGCAATAAACTTACCGTCCAACGGAAATAATGCGACTGGCCGCTTAGAATAACCCATCATAAGGCTCACCGAAAGTATCGTGTATGGGTATGATCTCATCTATTCAGGCAAAATCAACTTGCTGTTTGCAGGAATGAGAAGCGTGTCAAGCGGCACAATTACCCAGATTGTTTAGTAGGGATTGTGTATATCGCTTGCTTACTCATCACTCGTTACGGGAAGGTCTTGCGGTTAATTATTCAGGTTTACCTTCCAGACAGCAATTTAATGAAAACTTGCAGGTGAAAGCAGCAAGTACAAGAGTTCACTGCACTACGAGAAATCTTGCGGTATTATCCTGCCCGTCCACGGCAGGCCACAAAAAAATTTCGTGATACAGAAGGTTAGGTGTTGGTCGACGTACGCCAGTTTCCTCGTCAAAATTTCTCTGTCTATGGCGGGCTTAGTAGAACCAACACTGCAATAAAGTTAGACATTCTAGCTAAACGGTTTGGCTGAGCACGCAGCCGATTTCCCTGTCTCGGTATAAGTATGGCAGTAATATCACGGTTGCACACTTACGAAGAATCTGACGTCCCTGGTGCAGCTGGCGAGGATGGTGTATTAGTACAGGTGAATTACGAGTCACTTACTGAGGCATTGGCATCTGGTTGAAACTAAACTACGCATTTCATGAGTGTGTATGTACTTGCACACCGCAAGCTAAAAAATAGGAGGTTACAGAAAATGAACAACGGTTTACAAACCTTTGCATTTTATCAAGAACTGCCGGGTTAGAAAGACTGAGGCGTGTGACATTTGTGGTTGCATCACACGTGGGATCCTGCAACTTTCCAATGAACGTAATTTGAGGTATAGAGGAGAGAGTTGTGTCTGTCATCTAACTGCTAGTGCTCCTCGGTTTAATACTGGCATTTGTTGCCCTAATGCCTCGTGTTACAAAGTATTATCAGAACCTGCAACAAGTGCTGGTAAGCACGGTGAAAGACAGTGCAGTTTGCTTATTCGGAGACTGGCACACAACCTAACTATTGTACCTACTGTCGATCATCCCAAAATTTGTCCCTCTAGCCTATCACTAATTAGTTTTTTTCGAACTTGGATAATTTTCTTAAGTGATATGACGAGTCATTCGTTCAGTTGAGACCACTAGTTGGTTTGCTATTGATATATATTTAAAGATTAACGCGTGATCCTATACAATCACCGTTATTGAACAGAATTTGTCTATTTGTCCTTGATTGGTTCATCACGTGTATGAAGGCAAACTTTCCTTTCCTGGCTAAACTTGTGTGGTTTTTGAGACATCATCTAGCTGCATTGAATAGGACTGGTGGACAATTGTTATTTTACTGGTCCTCTTTCAGTTGCACTGATGCTGTATATTTGATCAACTATTTCTGAATTGTTTCGATATCAGATTAGCCGAACTGGCAACTAAGTTTGGTTTTCCATGCGCTATTTTGTTGGGGATTGTGGCCAATAAGATGCATTCATCTGACCAAACGGATGATAAGCTCGTATTAGGTTCTTGAGATTGGATTTCTTCGTCTTCGGCGTGTGTGAAATCTAGTCCCCATGCGTATTCCCGCTGCTTGTGGTTGTGGAGCCTTTCTTTGTTTGTTAGATGATGAAACAAAATTGCTTGTGTTGACTGGTCCGTGATGGTTTATTGGGCTCCAATTTGTACATGCACTTGAACGGCATATCTGTCCAGCGCGCGTCCAGCCTGGCACTTGAACCCTGTGTAGAGTTAACATTCTTTATCACTTGGTTCCATGTTTTAATCTTGAACACTTACGTCAGACCGAGATTGACTGTAGAAACATTTAGTATTCTATTCAATTAGCTGGTATGTTGACTAAATGCACACATTTGAGCAAAACGACTTATAAACGATAGATATAAGCAATAAATGAATTTTGTCGCACCGTTTTTAACTGCGAGACTACACCGGATTTTACACAGCAGTTTGAGAATCACTAAGGCATCAAGTTGTCACATGTTAGCGTACCAGCTTAAGATTTAACTGACATGTACGAGGGCGAGGTCAAATGTCGGTTTGCGTTTAGGTCGAAAACGTGGAAGATCAAATGGGTCCAACACCAAAATAACAAAAAATGGGGAATCGAGTTATAGAACACGAATAGGAGAAATGACTGGGCAATAGTTAGCTATGGGACTGCGTAATCCAGATACAAGTACGTAAAAATAAATAAATTCCAGAAACTTCGTCTAAAGGCACATAGAATTCTGAAACCGTAGTTTACATTCATACTTTCTGCGTCAGCAACGCTATTTTGCGTAATCGAATAATAGCAGATATCCCCGACAGGTTAAGCAAAATTACGGTAGGTTCAGCCACGTCTCTGCATCACAAAAGTCAGCTGAAATTTCTTAAGAAATTTAAGAGGCTTTCCAGCGCTCTGTTAGCCTTACTTAACCCGTGGGATGACTAAATGTGCATGATGTTGCAGACGGTACTTTGGTATGAAACGTGGTTCACCTGGGAACAGTGAGGAATTCATCAATCCTGGTAGAGTTCGTCCGCCTCAAACCATCTGGTGTAAATAAACATTGTTCTTCTTATGTTTCCGGGCGGCACACGCAATGTTGCGCTGACACCGATCGGTGACTGACAATTTGTGCTGGCGTCAGGGCCGTGCGTCTGATTCCTCTCCAGGCAGCCTATTAGAGCTCGCGTAAGCGCATCCATCTATCGTGTGGATTGGGTTGGTTACAAACAGAGGTTTTGTTTTTCATTCTACTTAGTATTGTAGCAGTACTTTGGAAATGTTACAGGTCTCCAGTACGTGCAAAAATGCGCAGAAGAAATATGAAGGTTATGAAGAGAGGAGAGCAAATTTTGTCCCAGGGAGTATTTGGACAGAATCTGACAACAACGTTCTGGTGCGAAACCAGAGAGGACAATCTCGTCTTGGACGAATGAACGTAGTGGATTGGAGTTGGATTGCAATATCGTCATCGTTGAAAACGCTCAAAATAAATGATCGACTCGGTCAAAAAAACTCCTCGATGCAGACAAATGCACTGTTGTTGACCGGGAATAAGTTGGGCCACGGTGATTTGTGCGCTAAACGCTAGATTACACATCTTCCAAATGAAGATTTAGCAACACTTTTGTAGTATGCATAAACAACGAATGATTAGAACTGAACATCCTTGGCTAGAGTAAAATCAGGAAGATCCTCACGTGCATGCTTTTCAAGATAATTGATCTATTTGCGGGAAATTATGCCACTGAGCACCTTGGGTACCACATCTACCACGCTGATGCCACAATAGATCCTGTATGATGACTGAGACGAGGGTCAAGATGTTCAACCGGCCTAACTTTCAATGTTAGTCATCTGTTCCACCTGGCAAGCGGCCGTATTATATAAAGAGAATTATATGCTGACCTGAATTCATGTGCCCTTTTCCCTTGTTGGTCCCTTATGATTTTGATGAAGATGGACGCGTTTTTTCGCTGTAGCAAGTTTACCAAATCTCCTAGGCTTCACGTACAGGAGATTCTTCCTTTTCTGAAAACCCAGAACGAAGCCACCAAAGAATGTCACGGTTCAACCCCGCCGCATATTCTGGCCCCCTAACGTCCACGCAAAATTCACATTAATGTTTTTTGTCTTTGTTGCTTAAAAAAGCGGCGGTACTCAGCTTA
>NW_008752134.1:99357-103682 GCF_000715545.1 Opisthorchis viverrini
GAGCTCTGGGACCCATCTAGTTGTTTGGGTTCTGTCACGAGGAACCCAAACTACTAGAAGTAAACTCTTGTGTGCGTTGACGCCATGCTTTTGATTACTTCACGGCAACTAATTTATTTTTGCTATCCTACACATACCGCTGAGTTGTCAGACTTGATACACGAGAACAAACTTGCTCCAAAATCCCGTACTAATCCAATGAATCGTCGACCATTTGGTTGTAAAAACACTGAAAGCATTTTATTTACGCTTTTTTGATAAACAGTTTGGTCACTCTGTCGAACTAATCCTCTGCTCGACCCCGTGATATGTCCACCTGCATGAGGCGGGTAGGTTTTTCTCAACCTTGAGCAAACGCTTTTCAATCATGCACACGTTTTCTATTTCCCATGCCTAGAACGGTCAAGAGAGCGAACAAGACTTAGGTCGAAGCACGTTGCCTTCGTGTGATCCAGCTAACTTTTTAGTTGATATGAAAACTGTTATTCGAGAGGTTTATTTTTTCTTCCAACTCAGCCGCTTTTCCACATGAGAACGTCGGGTGAGTTTCCGAAACGGTCAAACTTTTAATCTCGTCGTGATGCGGGTTTCAATGTCTTTGTTGTTTGCATTTAATTTTTGACTTTCCAGACCTGACTCTGGTCAAAGTTTGCTTCAGCATTCTCCTGCCGTCATACCCAAAATCACCGTTTGTCACTGAAGAAACGATAAGGCTGAAATGCAGCCAAGTCTGCAAGCTGCAGGCTTCGCACCAATTGTAAATGAGCAACAATCCCGCTCCTTTGGCTGGATCAGGATGGAACATGTTGGTCTAACGCAACATCTATTAGCAAATGGGTTGTGCATTATTTTCTTATGGCGCTTATCGGCAGGGCTGAGGATGATGAGAACAACAGTGGAATATCAAGTCCTTATATTTCCGTTGTTCGCGGCTGGATAACGCGAACACTTACAATGAGTTTCCCCCTATGATTCCAAAGGTCTGCAAAGTTAGGCTTGTAAGTTGCCTTTCTTTCGTTGACACCCATACTGAGCACAAATCCTTCTCATGTACCACTACTCATTTGGGAGCTGAGAAAAACGCAGCACAAATCCTTCTAATGTACCACTACTCATTTGGGAGCTGAGAAATGTGTCAATGCCTTGTTCCTCTGCTAACACATCAAGGAGATGAAATCTGAGCCATAAAAGCGTGTTTGTCTGGACAATGTAACATGAAGAAAATACAGTGAAATACACTCGCTTTATAAGTTGTGAAAGGGTCTTCCACAGAATATAACCTATAGAATCAAACACAAACTGAAAAACGCTGCATATTTTATGCAACGTTTTTTTCGGCTGATATTCTTTTACTTCACTGTTAAATGGGCCTAGATCGTCAGCATACCTTTCTCTCGAAGCGCACTTCTGGCTTTCTTGACTTAAACGCGATGCGCGCCGATTCCAGACGGTGTGCCGACGATGTTGTCACAATCGACTTAGCGACAAGCGAAGTTCATTCTCAGTTTGCTACTCACAAAATGATATAGCTTGACGTGGTAAACTATGCTCTACCTAACGGCTCCTAACAGTAGCTAACCTTTGTTGATTTATTTTAATTAAATATGTAATTGGGCACTAAGTGCCTTTCGCTCTGGAGACCAAACAGGAATAATAAACAGCGGATGGTGAACAAAGGCTTTAGTGACGAATGTACCCACCTTTTTCCTAAGATCACTCATTTTCCACAGAAACTCGACGCCACCAAATTCAACAACCAGCAATCGGTATCTTGCTTTACGGTCGCAGTTTAGCATGTGTACTCTCATCCACACCTCGATGTGAAAACTCATGAATTTACTTGACTTTCTCCAGGGGACCGTACAAGTACGAAAGTGCTGTGTTGAAGCAGTGTAGATAAACGTGCGCAGATGTATATCTTAATAGCTCCAATTTGAATTTGTTATTTGGAGGCATGACGTGCTCAAACGTTACGACGTAACATAAACGAGCTGGTTCTACTTTGAGCTGTAAATACACCATGGATTTTCCGTTTGTGTTTTCTGAAATCTACTGGGAGTTGCCTCGAAAATATTTTTGTGTTGGAGTTCAATTATATGGTCTACTTGTTTCAGAATTTCGCCGGGACAAGTCGTATCTTGTCCGCAAGATTGCAGCATTCGTTTCAACACGGCACTTCCGTACTTCTACGGGCCCCTGAAGAAAGTCCACCAAATTCATGAGTTATTGTGAAGTCTTGTTAATCATTCCATTTGACTGCAGCCGGCAGGCCTTGTCGCTGGTGCTGCTTGAATGACAAAGCTACCTAGTCCTGACACTGCTGTGCAAACTGGATGCACCTTGGGTAGCATAGGCCATTTGGTTTCGAGCCACCTATACTCGCCCGTCAATTTCATTCTGCTGTACTCCGACCGAGAAATTTTTAACGGATCTACCTTTGGAGACCGCGAATTCCCTCTGATTCTCGCCCTGGCTACCAGAAAACACACTTTTTTTTATGAAGTTGCTTCTCTCTTAAGTAGCGCAGTACGATTCCATCAACAGGCCACAGCACAATGATATTTCTCGCGGTGTGTGGGATACTCAGCTTCTTCAAACAGCTTTTCTCTGATTTCCGTCGTGCGGACGCACCACATGGAAGCGATTCCTCCCAAGTGTACGCGCTCGTGATCACCGCACACTCTAGCCAGATCATCAAGACGATTTGACCATATCAGGTCCGAGTGGTCGACACTCAGTTTTGATTCGGTTTTGCTGAAAATAACGCAGGAGGTTTATATTGGATTTCACACTACTGCTTCCTCAACAAGATCACATACTACTAAAATACTGATTGAAGTAGCTAAGTAAATGGCGATAGAAATCAGGGCAACATATGTCGATTCGAGTTTGTCAAATAGAACAGCAAACGGAACAGCAGTGTGCCCTGTTTACTGCAAGTCCGTCATTGGACTGACGGAAGTCCGAATCTGTAATTACTTGATGCAAGCGTGCATTTTATTTCCCTGTCCCGAGTTGTTATATAACTGCGTTTGGGTTCAAAGGAGCAATATTACACCCAGCTAACCAATTTGGATAGGACAGGACATTAGTGACCGAGAAGATAGAAAAAATAATTTTCTTTCTCAGAACCAGGTGACGAGCAGATGCCATAGCTGTTTATGTCAGGGCATATTTATCACACCTACTCACTTTGGTCCCTCCGGTCACTCTGATGATAATCGCTGTCTTTTCTGTGAAAGGAAGCCCTTCGAAGAAGATATTCCGGAATAGATATACTCGGTCAATAAGCGCTCATTAATCGAAAGCTCGATGGTCCATTATATAGAAATTCCTTTTGCTGGAATGCGGCCAGTACCAAAAGGGTACATTGCTTTGAAAGACCTGCGTATCCCCCACAAAACAGACGGCTTAAATAGCCCCTGAATTTGACAAATAAGGCACGCCTACGTCAGGATTCGAGTAATCGACATGGAATTTTGTCAATTAAGACAAGTATAAATTTCTACGGAACTTGAGATTCATGGAGCACAATTCCTCCTCGCATTGTGAATCCGTAGGCCTATTTTTTGAAGGCAGCAAAATTCGTTACACCGACTTTGATAATGATCAATGCAAGTAGTGCTTAAAAGGAAATTCTCATTTTCATTGTGCTCTGAAGGTGGTGATCTTGTGGGTCACAAATAAATTGCGATGTTTTATACACCAGAATACATTTTATAACCATCACGCCGACCATGTATGGTTGCACTGCTTCAGGATTATCGGTGACCATTGGCACAACAACTTAACCGACCAGATTTCAGGATGGTAGTTGGTATATGCAGATTTGCAACCTATCGCATGTCACTTGCGTAACCCTGGTTGGAATTTGCCCAAAGCCCAACATATATTGCACCCAAGTGCACTCTAAATAAGCATTCCGATACGAAACATCATCCCACAAGCGCTTTGACTGACAGAGGTGTAGAATAATGATGTATTTCAGAAATGTTCTTTTGTAAATTCAGTGGATTAAATATACTACTGTTTCTCTTCAATTAAAGGATCTGTATGCTCCCGTTTGTGCACTGTTTTTGTGTGCCTTTTGAAGCTGTTCGAATATATGAACGTTTTATTGCACTTGTCGCATTTAACTTGCTGTAATTTGGTGTGCTTACATTTGGTGTGCTTTTTTAAAACTGGTATTGTTTATGAAGTCCAGACCACACTCCCAACAAACCAAATGTCTTGAGTTCGTGTGGGCGTGCGTGTTATGTGCACGCCAATCAGGGAAACTTGGAAATCCATTTCGGCCTTCGCCCCTTTTGTATCCCATTGTCATC
>NW_008752134.1:105684-106296 GCF_000715545.1 Opisthorchis viverrini
TAAGCTGCCGTCCAAAACTTCCAATGTGTCTCATCAAACGAAGCTCCCAAAACAGAGCAAATTAAGTTAACGATTATCAGTATTCGTTCATGATTGTGTGGCGCAGCATTGTTTCATAAATTGCAACAACGTAACATGAAACCAAGGAAACACATGACGCTGCGGGATTATAAACTACCAGTCATGGGCTTGAGCTGGATAAAATAACCTGAGCATCCCCATATAGTGGGCATATGGAAGTTATGAAAGGTGTACTTCGGTTAGGTGCTTAATCACCAGGAAGAAAATAAAAACCAGTATTTGATGATAACGGTTGCCTGGTCGTCATACCAGTGAAACAAAAACATATTTGGAAACTTGGCCACCTTGTAAAACACCGCTGAGTTCCGAAGTAACAGCGTCGACATTTGACCGACCACATTACTTCCCTAATGACAGTCACTTAAAACGCACGGATATGTTCCATTTCAATTTCACGCCAAGACGTGTTATTTATGAAAGAGAGAAAGCCTAATGTGAATACATGAATTATAAGAATATATACAGGAACGTTTCTGAGTTAAACATAGGTAACCATTTGGCGTAAATGATTGCAAAATTGTAATTTGGTTT
>NW_008752134.1:106404-107095 GCF_000715545.1 Opisthorchis viverrini
AGAAAAAAATCATTCAGTTACTCTAAATCCGAATTTTCCTGGGATACCCGTGCTGCTGTACTGCATGTATTCCAGCACAAGTCAGTCAAAACATCCCTTCGAAGAATCCTGCCGATTACTTCCCATCCCGCAATGGTGTGATTTTGTTGAAGCATATACTGCCCAATTACATAGGTAGCGGCGAATTCAAGACGCCAAATGAAGTTTGCATCAAACTGACTTCGAAATAAGGTAAACGAATGGTTGATCTCTAAGTTGGCTTAGTCTTCCAAAACTGGATGAGAATTCCACGGAGGTTTCATAGAAAATCGCTGAACGCATTAACATTTGGGGAAGGAGAAACTCACGGGTCTCCCGGGCAACTAAAAAACTTGGGAAGAAAACCGTTGCCAGTATAAACGCCCCACAAGTGAAGAACATTTTGTCGAACGTGAGGAGCACACCTTGCTTAGAGAATGTCAGTGGAGCTTCATATATCACTCAAAAATACATCTATGTGTTTATCGATCAACAACAAATACCTCGGGCAATTAGCAGAATTTAGCTTGCCCAATATGTATGTTATTCAACATGTGGCGCGATACACACACGTGATTTCGAACATCTTCGATGCCTGCGACTGAAACGATTAAATGCAGATGTATTTAATATCAGGCCCCAGATGCTTGTTCAGACGAAGTATATAAAGTAA
>NW_008752134.1:107105-107721 GCF_000715545.1 Opisthorchis viverrini
GCCACCGTATTGCCTTGGGATGCGTGTTTTGGGCGGCTTTGTAGCGAAGCATGAACTACTTCATAGATTCCTAAACTAGAACACAACAGTGGTTTTGATTGTTTGATGGCCGTTTCTCGAATTTGGCCTGCTCGTCTAATTCAAGAAAAGTCAAGCTAGACACCACACGCGTAGTCACTTGATGCTTCGATCATGGTTTCAAACGGGGGCAGGGGTATGCTAGTAAAGAAGGCGACCGGATCCTTTCATACGGATATTCTTCCACCAAAATGAACAAGATGGTATCTCTCAGTGTGAAAATATACCAGGTCGATATACAGAAACAACTTAATGGAAAATCTCCTGACAAGATAACGGAACTTTTTCCCAAATTTACCACGGGCTTCGTGTATGTGAGCTCATGTTCTAAGGCCCCGTCCCTCTTCCTTCGGGCGCATAATGAACGCGCCTGTGGATTGGTCAAGACGAAAACATCTCTGTCCGATGTGTGTCTATATGATATCGGATTTCTTACTGTGCTGGTTGCGGTATCCGTAAACGCATGAACTCGGTGGTTACTAAGAAATTCTTGGTGTCACAGATGCATCGCTGCCTAGTTGCTTGTACTACCGAGGTT
>NW_008752134.1:114928-116090 GCF_000715545.1 Opisthorchis viverrini
CACTGTGCGCGCATTGAAAAACGCTCTTTAATTTTGTGTTGATCCAAAATTTGTTATACAAAAAATGGGGGTATCTGTTTTGTTCAGTGCAGTTTTGATATGGTCTCTCTTTGCGACTTTGTTTTCAATTCTCGGTGGACTGAATTTGAGCTGACCTTTCTACGGATAACCTTGTATAGGGTTTTTTTTCATTTGGGTTCCGGTTCAGCAGCGTTGCTTGATTACTTAATCCGCTTGGAAAAACTGTTTACAGACGGTTTTTTACAATACCGAGGGATGCCTTGATAGCACAGATACCATTCCGTATGTATCTTCCATTTATGGATTTCAGTTTATAGTTGTCACGTGGCAATCTGTTGAAAAGAACCTCCCGAAATGCTTCTTTTATGTCGTGCTAAAGATACAGTTGCAACGGCCTACAATAAATAGGGAGCTCAAGATTGCATGAAACCAGATGAAGAACTGACAATGAAAGCTCTTCTGGCTTGGTTTGATCACAGTCTGAAGTCAAATTTGAGCCAAATGATTCATGCGGGCACGATCACAGTCTTATGTTGACATTATCGGAACTCTCCTAACATTTTAAACCCCGTAGGCAAGTTCTGGTGAAGAACTCAAGTTCGATGGATTCCAGGATAATAGGTAGTTACCGAAACACCAGTCTTAGTCGAGCGACATTTCAAAAGCCTATAGCGGAATTGGAAATTGGCTTATGTTTGTGGTTTAATAATCACTAAGGTTGTTTAATGTCGCTCGTTGCGTAACCGTGTGCAGGGAGTTGAAAAGAACAACCCCGGTACTACCATTCATTTGAGGATTTATTTCAGATGTCCACACATCTAGTTCAGTAAATATTCAAAGTATGTATCTGGATTGATTTCCAATGGTCACTTTGCAGGACATGACATCGGAATTTTTGTTCTGTGTTTGAATCACACTGCCTGAAGATCGTTTCTTACAAGTGATTTCTTTGCCAGCCGCACAGCAACCACGCACAGTAACCAACTGTCTCTCATTCAGAATTCAGTCCGGTTTCTGAAGAGTTTACACGGGTTACATACGTACAGCAAGGCAAACGATTGTGTGTTTTGGACCAGGCACATATGAGGACTCTCACTCATCGTGCAAAGTGAAAAATGATAAATCGGGTACCGTTGGCTTG
>NW_008752134.1:118413-133676 GCF_000715545.1 Opisthorchis viverrini
ATCACAAGTAGATAGGTCAGAAATTAGTGCATCAAAGTTTAACCATGCAATTTTCTGGCTCGACGCTTCATACTGACAAATCGTGCTGTTAGAAAAGATGAACGGAGAGAATATGATCTGCATCAGTTTCAGTCTGCCGAGCAAACACTGAACATCCTCGTTCACAGAATACTGGCTGGTAGTTGCGTAAAACATGGGATTACTTAATATCAGCATAAAAGATTTCAACACAGAAGGCTGGATAGGTGGAAGCTAGATCGGAAACAAAACGATTTCTCCGGTTAAGACAATGGGAAAACGGTTCATTTGTTCAGCTTGTGTATTTTTTTAATGAGTGAACGATCACTCAACAGCGCACTTACGAATGCAAATGTTTGTTTTAATAAAAGTGCGAACTTAGCACTGCAGTCTGGTTTTCCGCCTCCACTACCGCACTCCCACCATGAGCCATCTGTCCACAACCTCAAACGTTTTGGCACTTCAAGGAACCAGAATTAAAATTGATTCTTGCCGTCGCGCTGACCTAATTAAAGTACGTGGAGAAGTTCAATGCCTCTGTTGTTTTACGCATGAACCTAAAATTGCAACTTTGTGGAACACTAGAAGGTTGATGACTTTGGGCACTCGGCAGTCTTTTGAGCGTGACCGGTGAAATAGTTCGGGTTTACATTGCCAAAATGTTCAGGATGCATTACCTGGAGGTCAAGTTGGGACACCACCACGTGTTGCGTTGTTTACACAATCGAATGTGAATTGTAGCTTATGGTTTCATCCATTTACTGATGCGCAGCGGGTTGTACTTAAATGACAAATTTGTTTGCCTCGGAACAAATTTCCCGCCACTATCGACTTGGAATTTGCTGGCGACGACCTCAGATGTTATCTGTGTACTTTTTCTAGGTGTAATTTGAGAGCGGAATATCAAAAATTTCAAAAACAATCACTGAAATACTTCGCAGCGCACAATCGAATGTTATGGATATGACTCCTGTCATCCATATTTTCATTTTTGTCAAGCACGGAACGAGGAAATAAGATTAGATTTTAACGCTGTACGCCTAATATCATAGACGCGACGCGAACTGGAGCCACCTAACACCGGATGTTAGCTAGTGATGTAACCAAATTTAGAAACGACAAGGGGTGGTAATTGATATCTCGAGATTTCGCGCTTTTCTGTTTTCTAGTGTTACATTTCTGAGTGAGGATCCCGAGCATTATAAACCTTCAGCAACCCTGTGATAACGCAGTTCAGGGTAGAGTTTATTCAAGTTTATAATTCCTAGCTCTCATGCCAACTAACCAGGTAGCTGCGCGTATCGTGTTTGATGAATACCTGCCGCACACATAGAGTGGCGATTGTGTGGTGAGAATTCAAGTGAGATTTCAAGTAGCCGTAACTGAGGCAAACAGCTAAAGTTAAACCCACAGTTTCATTATCACACACTGGAATCTGAAAACACCTGTTGAAATGTACTCAGATATATCTTGTTGAATGTCGCATGTGAAATCACGGATGTGGCTCCGCTATTTTCAAGCAATCTTTAATGGGAGTAAAAACAGGAAAATGGGCGCCAGAATGTATCACACCACTCCACTGCTGGCCATAAATATTCCCCAAGGATTTCGAATCTTCCAGCGAACGCCTGCGTCGCTTATTAGTCATTGACGCTGAGGACTGATTTTAACTAAACTTTCAAAATCATACTGGATGTAGAAGAGATACTAAAGGGAGTCTAAATAATGATGGGCGAATTCGACTTATTTCATCATTCGTTAATTAAAAATTTCACATCCCATAATGATTTGCGCCGTCAGACATTCAGATGATTAATTCTTTTCGTTTGGTACAACATTATCAGCACCTTTTTCGACTTTGGTAAATCAATATTTTGTATACCATGTTTGACCCACACGACGAAAAAAAATCGCCTCGGGGGACGCTTACTTTTCTGATCCTTCTCGCTAAAGTATTTTAGTACGGCTATGGAAACATCAGGTCAGTGTCACCTAACGGAGAGGATGAATGATAGTTGTCTATCATTCTTGCGAGTTCTCAACATTCGTGAGTTGTTCCTGAATGTAAATAAAACCTCACAATCTCACTGACATTGACGACTCTTTGCGTGCGTTCCCGTACCTTGACGTTGGACCGGTCCAGAGATACACACACGTCCGCAAAATGATTAGGTGCACGCCACCGTCTGAATCATACACCAAGGTGGGCTGGCAACACATTCATTCTTATGTCGTTCCTGCATAACCTGTTGATTACATTACCTTTTACATGTTCTGCAGTTTGCGGATACGCTTTTGATTGTACTGCACAAAACAGACATCGAAAATATCTTCACCAAACACAATAAACGCTTCTTCATGTCCACCAAACTCCAAATTCAAACAAACCACATAGGATGTGTCGCCTTGTCGACGCTTGTCCTTCCAGAGTATGAATTTAAGCTGGCAACGTCCACACTCAACTTGGTTGGATACGGTGCTTCTGGGAAGTTACAGTTGGCCAACACGGTGGTAGACATATCCCCAATTCGAGCTTCATAAATATTTACCATTTAATTATCGTATTGGTAACACCACACTCATCGACCAGGAACGGTTTTAAACTACTCTTTTTCCACAGGTTTTTTGACCAAGTCAAAGTGACCCCACTGCCCACTGCACAATTAAGATAATGCGCTAAACTGGACTCGTCTGTGGATCCTAAAACTTGGATCAGAACCCAAAAGACATAATGCTAAGATCGCCATGTTACCCAAATCTTTCTGCATGGCTCAACGTTACGTATTTGGAGCATTTGTTTTGTTACACTGGTAACTTTGGTCGTCCGAATTCAAGGACTGGGTCACAACCTCAGGACCTCCTTCTAGTCTTAGCATGACTGATTTTATGAGGTCCACCATGCAAATAGGCGTGGTTCTGTCTCGATTGTAGTTAGAATTCAGAGGTATATGAATGAATGGAGAACACGCAAAAGGTGAAACTAGATAGATCGAGTTCACTTTGGATTTCTACCAATCTAGAGCTGGGAATACTCAGTGGCTTCCGGCACACGCTCAATTTGATATTTTATGCTATATTTGGATAGAGGCTACAATCTGCCGCAACGTTATTTTTCGCGAAAAAATCCCTCTTGACAGTTCCATTGATTATACAGCCGAATTCCCTCGTGAGCATTAGGAAAGTCAGCCGGTAATCTCAGACCGACATTTTTTTAGAAAGAAAGAAGGCGTTCACATCGGTGTTCTTCATTAGAGGAACACCAACTGAACAGTTACAGACTATTGAACAAGGAGGAAAAGTCTCATGTGTATCTTGTTTGCAAAACTGAACCCGTCTTCCTGAACTTTACTGGATATTCAGTAGCTGTTACTCAGAAGCGGGCAAATGCTACAAAGCGACTCCACAAATTCCGTAAAAGATCCCAAATTTCAAGAGACGCTAAGCGGATATCCCAAAAGACACTACTTGTATGCCTCATCATCAGTATCCACCGTTACCCCAGCATGAATTACAGTGCTTGCCTCAGAATAGACAATTCGTTTGGCATCAAACCAATGATGAATTTGCCCACTCGGGAACAGGTCTATCATTCTGTACGTTATATTTCGGTTGATGAACGTATTGATCAGACTGGTCCCATTGCTATCGCGCTTCGATCGCAACATCGTATATATGATTAAATGGGATGCCGTAACAATCCTACTCACGTTATTTCAAACTGTTATACTTACTTCCTCATAAGACTGACACTATGCTACCTTGCCAGCTTAATACGGTAGTGTTGTCCCTTTTGTACATCAAAATTACCGGAAGTCTTTCACGAGAGGATGGAAGAAGTTTCGGTCTCAAAGCCGTAAACACGTTGTGATTAATTCTCTCCAAACCAAGTTGCAGATGGCGGTGTGAATAAAATGTCAAGGTCAGATTTTGTAAACAAAGTTTCGAATTCCGATGCTTGCATATTTTATGCTAGCTAACCATTCATTTGACGACATCATTCATGGTGACATCCCTCTCAGTCACCGAATATCAGCTGTCTGTATATACACTGCTCAGAATACTTTATCCTGTTAGAGTTTCATTTAAATAATGAGAGAGCTTCTCAATTCCGTGGTTACCGGATATATAAATTTAGGAGACTTACTGAATCCCCACAATACTCTGATAATTCTAAAGTGTTCACTTCTTTGTCCTTTCGAACAGATATCCCTCGACATATATTGAAGTATCACGGGATGCCATCACTATGTGGTTGGTAGATACCGAATCTTTATCGTTCATCTCCTTAGTATGCTGTAAGAAGCGCCACATTGCCAAACTACTTGGCGGCTAAGCCCATCACGATTCAAGGCTGGTCACCAGGCGGCTCCAAGTAACCCCACACCGTTTGGTGATACTAATTAACACGATTTTGCCTCCTCCACTCAGACGCTTTCTTTTCCCACTCGAAAGATCCCAGGTTCCAAGAGATCTAGAAAATCTTAGCGTACGTTTGTACAAGATGGAACGTTAACCGCTATCCTCCTGAATCATACAGCCCACAATACCATACACTTCATTGAAATACTCATTTTCGATATCTAAGAATCTTTCGACCATGTCCCTCATGCATCCTTGCTTAAGAAACAGTTATGCGTGAATCACTGGATCCTTGTTTCACCAGCTCACCTCCCACATGTCTTATACGGCGCAAGTAAAACAAATTAAGTACAACTAGTCCTCTTTAATATCGATCAACATTTGAGTCATTCAGGGAAGTGTGTAACCACCCATCCCCTTAGTACGGTCTATCAACGACGTCCTCGGTGCCGTGTTTCAGTTCACACCCTTCCTCTTCGCGCAAGACTCAATAATCCCCCACATATTTCCTCATCCCGCTAAGACTCTTTTGTGTCGCCAGATGCAACAAGTCTTGTACTCTTTGCCACGCAGGTCAGTGGCCACTAGTCTAAGCTTCTCTCGGGCCACGTCCAAGCTCCAACGCTCATTTTAACTTTGAATCAAAACGGTCGCAATTATCAAGCTATGCGTGCAACCAATTGTATAATTCTGTCATGAATTCTCTTCATTTTATTCCCAAAGTTGAAGACTAACACTTGAAATCATTCAGTACTCATTCACCTAGAAGTTGTTTTAACATTTTGTCCCCTTACGATTACCGTTCTCACAGTATGAAATTGGGATATGAATCACAATGGTTCAGACTGTTTTGGCTGAATCTATCACTCCCGCACGGAAACGTCTTTATAGCAGCTCATATATAGTCAATGAAAAACACTCTCTCTACGAAATCCTCGACTAACAGCATGCAATGCTAGCTCCAGAAGGCTCTTTGCCATGTAGTACCTGTTGATTTAAGCTGATATCAGTGATTTAGATACGAGTGACCATCTCTCTTACATCCATTTCCCCCCCTAGTGTATGGTGCTGTCCAACTTACCAAATAAATTACAGACAAACCAGTCCATTATCCTGGAACTTCTACTCTCGTCAGTCCCTTATCACACAGCACCTCCTCATTTATCACTTTCATAATATTTGCATTATAATGACACTCATCTAGCTCATGATTGCTAGGTTACTACGTGCATATCTTCCCTTATTTGCTATCAATTAGCCGCTTGGTAACACCACCCTAATAGTGGCATGCCCGAACTTTCCTGTTATAAATGGACTTCATTGTAACTGATGCCTCCATAAACTCACCATGCCTTAGTTTTATCACCCTGTTCCTCATCCTAAGGTGCGGACTTCCGCAGTTCATCATTCCAACGCCCTGTTTGGAAGTGAAGCACTCTGTGTGGCTTGTGCTTTACATCAAAACGGATCCTCATCATCAAAACGGAATGCAAGTGCCCACGAAATTATATCGGTTTCGTTCCAAACCTGCGGATCCCCTAGATGAACCCAAATAATAGTTCCGTTCACAGAATTGCAGATATCGATCCGATCACATCAAACATTAAATCCGCTACGGGTCTGTCTACAAACCGAAGTAAACCAGTGCACGGCATCTGCATACCGAAGCTGATTAAACATCAGCAAATTTTCCCATCCCATTCCTGACTGTGTCCTCTCGCCCATTTGTCCTCCCACGCGCATATAAGAACGAAAAATTTGACTGACCCTAAACGACTTCATTTAAATTTGTTGAACTTTTCTATCGGATCTAATCATGGACTCAATGGACTTTCAATGGACTTTCAATGGACTTTCAATGGACTTTCAATGGACTTTCAGTTTGTCATCCAAAAATTCAATGGTTTTTGTACAATTCCCGCGTTAGCACGAACTCACTTTTCCAAGTATTTTAAACCTGCGACTTCACTCCAGCAGTGATACCACTGAGTGTCTAAACCTTCCGACATTCCTGGAACCACTTACCCGTACCGCGTTCGAGGAGAAGATGGATATTGAGTTTTGTAAACAAGATATACATGCGAGTTTTGCTTCCATGTTCAACATTCTGTTACTGTCCACTTAGCGTTTTCTAATAAACAAGTCCGCAGCAAAGACCTTTCTTTAACCAGTACGAACAAATTCCGACGGTGGCCGAATGATCATGCCTGACGATATGCCACCCACCTGTTGGGAATAAAATTTATTATAAGGATGATTTTGGTTCATGAAACTCGTTGTAAGCTCCGCGATCCACCACGTTGGGCAAACTGAAAGATAATGAAAATTCGCAAGCACTAGGGCATGGTGGGTCACCGGGCGACGTATCGCCTCTCCAGAAGCTTCCACCGACCTCCTGGAAATTCCGAACAGTGTGTTTGTGTGCACCACACCACAGAAGACACCAATACGAAAAATGGAAACCTCATCAGCCTTAGTCACTCTAATTGGTGGTCTAATCCACAGTCTGTCTTCCGCGACAGTGGTTGGTTCTATGAGCTGTCGATCAATTCTTATTTTCAAACGAATCTTAGGAATCTATGAAACCTATAAAAATGCTACCGTAGTTACATGAGGCGGTCTGCCTTTGTCATGATACCATTTGCTTTCAGAGTGCTTCTGCTGGCGAAAATTTGCTTTCCAAATATCGCACTGACCCGAAAAAATTGTGAGTTTGTTTTCCATACAGACAGATACCATTGTATGTATTTCTTTGTGCTACTCCTGAAATCCGCATCTTGATTAAAGGAGGCACCCAGCTCAGTCAGGAATGAATACGCCATTTGTGACGGGTGAGAACCAGTCTGACGCGTCGATCATAAAATGACTGACAGGTACCTGAGTATTGGCTTTGATGACCGCAGGATCCATCAATCAAGCGAAACCTAGCGGCTTTCATCAAATGTATAACTGCTTTGTCGTATGCTTTTAGAAGAATACTGGCTAAAATGCCGTTATTTTTGCAATGCTTACTCTTCTCCGATTCAATCGAGTTTCAGTAAATCTAATCTCGCTTCAAAAATAACCTTATTTGTATTTTGGCAATTGTTTAGTTTGGCAGATAGACAGTCTACTCGAGGAGTACGCCCCTTTGGGTAAGTCATAATATTGTGCTACAGTTTTTTTACTGCTACACGAATATCTGCCAAATTGGTTGAGCAATCTTGAGGCGAGAATATTTCAGATTCAACTTTTTTCCATTGCCTTAGTGGTGAGTTGTTATGGGATATCTCAAAATACCGTATCAACAAAACGAGCGTGCATTGTTCTCAGGTAATCTTGGAATCGCCGCTATTAGCATCGTTCAGATCACTGTTCAACACTAACCAGAGGGACAGTCATCGTTCCGCCCGATTTGAAACAAATGGGTTCAACCAAACTAGGGTCCTCGTGAACATCTTGAAAACATATGGCGTCGCATATGGATTCAAAGTTTAGGTAAAAAAATACAATGGTCCAAACAGGATATTGCATCAGTGTGTCACATAGCTGCATAAAAAAGTAACAGTCTGGTGGGGCGTGAATTTGTGTTCCTTTGGCTCGCAGGTTGTGTCAGTTGATCACAACTGATCAGTATTTGGTTGAATTTTTCTGCCTTCAGGAAAAAAATACAGTGGTCCGAATAAAATGAATCTTATTCTCCTGGAGAATTTGGTCGCCTGTGGGAGCGTAACTAGGGAAAATTTGCCCAAATACCCCGCGGGTGCTTTTGTGTTCGCAGACTATACAAACTTTTGTCATAGTAATCAGTAACAAATTAGTAGAATGTTTCGTTGAACAACCAATATCGGAAGCAAACTCATTTGAATGCGCTAGTTTGTGAGTTTCAAAGAGTACTACTTCCTTTCTCAGGAAGTGTATTCGTCTCACCCATTGGTCGCCACAGTGTGTAGCTGACAAGAACTCTGGAGTTTTATTTTATTTCAACAGAATAATCAAAGGTGTAAGGCCTTTAACGTGTCGCCACTTATTAACAAACACGGACTGGGAACTTGCAAGCAATCAGGCAGGAAAGAAGACACTTCATTTGCACATGGTCTTTAGGAGCTAAGCATTCTCGCGCACCCGCTTGATTTGTCTCTGGTATTCACTGACAGTCAGACAGTAGATAACGTACCCTGGAATCAGTTCCACGGACGCAGAGTCGAGCTTGAAAACCACCATTCACTTCTTGCATGGTTCATCAGTGATTTCCACCGTTATGGGAATGCGAATTGCATCCACTTTAGGACAGGAATGCAATCGAACCAGCGCTATTGCGCATATTCGCACAAGTAAGCAAGTTTCAAAAAATCAGAAATAGCCGGGAGCAAAATAGCAATTTGTCTGTTTCCCCTCCACATATATGATGATATTTCAGCCGCTAATTCCGTTTGAAAAATTCTTTGCGCTCATCAAATCCCAAATAGATGTTTTCTCGGAACTTGATTTTTCCCTTTTTGGAATTCTGAAAGTCAAATTTTTGGACTAGTAATTCTGACAGTAACTTTTGATTACTTTTGATTATTTGATAAACATAACTACTAGTCGGTAGCTACGGCACAACAAAATATTCCTGCAACAGTAAGAGATAATTAGAGCCATTAACGACATTTCGAAATTAATATAGTTGTCACGAATTTATTTATTGAAAACAGTGTAGGGTTTCGGTTGTCTATCTGAACGTTCTGAAGGACCTTAGCGGGAGAAAAGTACATAAAAATTTTTTTCGTTAATCTTCTGCGACTGCATGTGTTCTATGGAGTCTCCGCAACATCCTTGAAGAACTGTCATATTTTATTGACCAGTACAGTATCGGCTCGAAAGGAAATCCTTTTTTGCGATATAACACGATCATCAGTTACCGTTCGGCATTATTCTCGACATGCAAGTGATTTTATATCGTAGCAAAGTCACATTTGTGCGTTCTCTGTTTAACCAATCCACATTTTGAATTTCTCTCAAGCCGGCCCAGCTAACCCGACGTTTCAAACAATATCCAAAGAAACTGTGGAATTCATGCAGTCTAGCTCATCATCTGAACAGAGTTTTCGCACAGGGCGTCAGACGCAGTTGCTCACAGACCCTGAAGAAGCGTGTGTGAAGAACGTTCCCAGTGACGAACCAAAGAATGTAACGGAAAAAGTTAAAAAGTGTAAATTGTATCAATGTCCCGACTGTTCAAAAACATTTCCAAATCCATCTAGCTTAAGCCTCCATCATAATAAACACTCGGCTCTGCATGACTATCAGTGTACTCTTTGCTCACGCGTGTACATCTATCGAACTGGATTGTACCAACACATGAAAACAAAACATCCAGGACACACTTATTTTCCGACAAGATTGTCCCGAGCACAGTCAAAAGAAATGCGACAGATGGAGTTCACTTGTGACGTCTGCCAGAAATGCTTCGATAAACTGAAGTATCTTCGTAGACATCAAAAGCATGTGCACACGACGGAGGGACGCGTCGTTTGTGAAGAATGTGGCTTGAACTTCTTTGGCAAAACCAGTCTGAACATGCACGTGAGGGCTAAGCACACGAAAGCAGATCCGTTCAAATGCACTCGGTGTGGAAAAACGTTCCTGTATGTATCCAGCTACATGCGGCACGTGAAGGTAGCCCACGAAAGTGACCAAACGGAAAAGACAGCAACGTAACCACTGCGCAGATGGTTTCGTCGAAACATACCGGAATCATCTTCACGCTTTTCTGCTCGTCACTCAAAACGTGATTGTGGTGAATTTTTTTCTATCGAATTTTAATCCTTTGAGGGTTGGCAAGTTCTAATATGGGATGTCCGGCTTGCATTGGATCATAAAAAAACACCGTTTTAAAGCAGCTCGATTCTTGGGTTTGGTTTTAGCGACGAGAGCTGTTGAAATATCCTAATACGCATGAGTTTAAACGAATACGCGAATTGTAGGGGCCTTAATCGCTGGAGGTATGTCGGTTTGGTAATGCTGATTACAGACAGAATAACGTAAAAATATTGTCGGGTCTGCATGAGTGTAACTCATGCAGACCGAGCCCAATCATATTTCCATACTACCTCAATCAGTTTGCCCACAATTATCGGAGCGTCAACACCTTCGACAACTGTAAACTAAACGAATATAGTCTTTGGGCGATTCCATTGGTTGCTTTCGACCGAACATCTGATCGCGACCAAGGGTCATCCCTGCTAGCAGGATGCATATTAACACGTGCGCAACAACACTCAAAACAAAACCGTCAACCCACCGCTACGCATCACCACGTTCCACAATAACGCACTGATGATGTCACTTCAATTGGTGATGAAACGTTTGCAATCAAACTGCCCAGCTCAGCGAACAAGCCAACGACCATCTTCGCTACATGAGCTACCGACATTTCCCTCTAGAAAAAAATATTTAACCAGAAACAAAACCATCCAATAACCCATCTGAAAGTGGTACCCAGATTCGAAACTTCAGTGTGCTGAAAGTGAGGGGATCGATATTAAATGCACATTGTGTAAGGCGATGGACTTCGGATCGAAATAAACGTGATAGTTGTACAAACGTTTCGAGTGTTTTGATCGCATTAGGTAGTCAGGGACCAAAGAGAGACGAGTCATACCGAACTGTTCTTAAAAGACGTGGACCAAACTGAGCTGGCATTTTCAATCTTCCTTCCGTTGTTGATCACGTGGTGCATGGCCCAAAGTAATCGGGGATCCCGTTTGTTAAATTCCCTCGTACTTTAGTAACCAATGCAGTGTATGAGTCAGCTCACGATAATCGAAAATCCTTAATGATTTTTACACTTCCCAAGTACTGAAAATGATTGATTTACCCAGAAAGATAACCTGAATGCACGATAAACCCATCCTGTTATAAGAAACCGGTCATCTACTTAACATTGCGCATTACTCTGACCGATATGGAAAACGGTTGCCAAAGTTTTAGCAGGTCCTTGTTAGTCGCTTAAGTGACAGCATTAACTCATGCTTTCCGAAAACTGCACTTGAAGTTGAAAACCTCAATTTTCTAAGCTGAAGACAATTACCTTAGGTGTGGACAACCACTTTTCAACTTCCCAAGTACTGAAAATGATTGATTTACCCAGAAAGATAACCTGAATGCACGATAAACCCATCCTGTTATAAGAAACCGGTCATCTACTTAACATTGCGCATTACTCTGACCGATATGGAAAACGGTTGCCAAAGTTTTAGCAGGTCCTTGTTAGTCGCTTAAGTGACAGCATTAACTCATGCTTTCCGAAAACTGCACTTGAAGTTGAAAACCTCAATTTTCTAAGCTGAAGACAATTACCTTAGGTGTGGACAACAGTCCACTTTTCACAGAATGACAGATAGTTAGACGCCCAAGCAGATGTTGCGAGCTGGATGGGTTTTCCATTGGTGCAAGGCAGCGATCGATTGAGTTGATAAGGAATTTCGCGCAAGTCGATAAATATGGGTGGCCGTGGTGTGTTCTGCCACATGTTACATCCCTTACAAGATTTCACTCTCTCTGGGCTGTTTCTACCACTAAATATGGCGCAATAACCACATTCTTGATCATGGGAAAATGCGTTTTTGCGTAGCTCATCTTAGGCAAATTTGTCCATTCCAGGTGTTTGTTATCATGAAACAAAACTTGTGGAACCAGCGGAAGTCCCCCCAGTACACGCAAATCAAAGCAAACCGTAAATCCATCAAGTTTAAATAAACGCAACTGATCCTTGGCAGTTATATTCTTTTTTCCGCAAAGAGGAATTAGTCAGGTAAACATTGTTACGGACAGCCGTTATATTTTGGTAGAAATATCTGTGAAACATTAGTTTTTTTGGGAAAAATCAATTCAGCTGTTGGTAATTTCATTAATCGCCTAATAGTACGCACAAAACAGTTTTTATCGTGTGAAGTAATTCTCGCAGGATTTGCTGTCAGCGATTAGGAAGTGTAAACGCGAACATCAGCATGATGTATTCACCAGTGAATTTAATATTCAGCCAAAAAAACAGTAAGAACACACGGCGATGTTTCAGTAATGATGAAGAAAATCCACTTTTTCAAACGTAAATAGTTATATAAACGTCACCAGAATTTAGTCAGTCATATGACGGTTGACATTCCTAAACACAGAACGCATAGTTTGTGAAGGTCACGAGGATTTCCCCAATCCTGAAGTACGGAACGCACATTCAAGGAACTTCAACCAATATTCTTGAAGTCTCTGAAAGAGATGCATGCCTGAAGCTTTATTTCTTCGTATAATTTTTCCGCGTATGAGAAAGGCTGGAGCGTTGAACTGCAAGAAGCTCGGCGTAGACGATCCACGTCGCCACGGTGCGTTAGCTTCCGTTTGTTTAGAACGAACAGATGTGTTAGAAGCCATCAACAGGGAGGATAAGAGCACGTGAACCACCGGGATAAGAAGACAACCATGTTTCGATTTTTTTTCAAGGAGCCAGGATTAGCCACAATATATATCTGACTGGCTAACCACTGAAAATGATTTGATAAAAACCAGCACGGAAGCAAAATTAGCTTAAAAAATAAATAAATTGGCTGCATAATGCAAAGTACGACATCTACAGCTTTGTGTACACTTCGCACTTCAAACCGAGGGGATGTTCACGGTCTCCATTTGAGCAATCGTGATAATCACAACAGACGATCTGTACATCTCCCCTCTCAGAAAACGTTCATTGTGATCACCGCACTTTACCTGCACATCTGATAACTGTCATGAGTAACATACTCACCGAAAGGGCATACCAGGGATCTCATTCAAGTAACAGGACAGCTGATTGCCACTAAATACACTGGTCACCGGTAGTAGACTGGCCACTCACGTGGGAATGGTTATACTTCCTTGAAAACACCGGCCTCTTGGACAGTGAACCACAATAAACCACACCGGTTAGGTTCGTACGCAGAACACATCTTCCTATGCAATAAACAGAGAAAGTGGGTGAATCACACACCCAATTATTTGAGGCGTTAAACAAGACAGAAACTGTAAATCATATTGGTGCTCAGAATAAGGAAAAGGTATTCCCACACCCCTCCTCCTTGGAGAAGCGTCACATAAAACCCTGGGTTTACAATGCTTACTAGTGTAATGTTAGCCCGAACTCGCACGTGTATCTATTCATATTCGGCAGGCACTTGAAACCCAGCCATTCTGGACAAGCCAGTTTACTTACGAAAATATCAACCGCCCCTTCATTACGAATATATGAATGCCATGCGCGCCAGGAAGAATTCCCAAATGTCCCTTGTCTCGAAGTCCGTAACGTGCACATGCATACGAATTTAAGGTACCCGGGCAGTGAGGAATATCACTTCTTATTAAAGAATCAGGTGTGCTAGGCTGACGGGTAAAGAACCATTTGAATGCAACCGGTACAAAGAAACGTGGACGAATTTGAACAGTATCACAAGGTACATGCACGCGCATGCATCAGTTGACGGTAATTTATTGAATATACTAAGTTTCACAAACATTGGTTTCGCCGAAATACATCAGGATCAATATTCCACACTTTTGTGTGCCAGTCAAAACCGTTTTTGGTGATGGCTGGGAGTGTAGAGTAAACACACATTGGCGTGATACAGCTTGAGCTTTTGTGCGAAATTCTACTGAAAGATGTGCGAATTCCACAGGGTCGTAAAGAACACTTAGTGTATGGTTGCCAAGCCTAGGCATCCAACGATACCGAGACATTTTCCTGCCTCTCCAGAATTGAGGAACTACCGCAAGGATGAGTTTATCGCCAACAACTGTGTTTGCTTACTTAGAGTTGCAAGTGCTCGACCGAATAGGTACTGAATAAGGATCACTGAAGCTCAGTGAGAAAATTTTGTCATCATTCTGTCAAAGTTTTCGAGGGTACTGGCATATCCATAATATGGGTTTCGTTTTTAATGCGAACTTTGCCAAAACGAGGCTACCAGGTGTTAAAAATGCCGCTTTGTCGGGCCCTTAACCTGCCATTCACAGCCATGAACCCTTCATCCTTTAAGCTCATAATATGTTATGAATGCCTATAGGTTAATCTGGTATGGTCATGTTCATAAAGTCATGCTTCACAACGTGTCAGGTCCTCTAAGATGAACCGGTATTTATTCTCCATCCAGCAACGATAAACATGAAAACGAAAAAAATCATTCAAGTCTTTAGTGCAATCTAGTTTCCAGCACACTGTTCCGCGAAACGCCGTCTCATGTAACTCAGTAAAAGTCGTCTTCATAATTACACCGACACGACTCATTGTCTAAACGGGATAGCTGGAGTCGGTAAATGCCGTGGTTTATTTGCGACAACATAGAAGCGTTTATAATTCCATCGTGCGCACAATTTCCGAGCTCTTTTCTACAGTCACCTCAAGCGGATGTACCGCACCCCAAAAGGAATGCAGGCGCTTCGATTGTAAACATCGCAGTGTGGATTTAGGTATATTGGCTACGTGATTCTTACGGTCTGTGAAATCGGACAATCTAGTTTCTGCGGAACTATATATGTCGATCATCCTAGTTCTTAGTGAACAAGGTTGACCTGATTATCGATCATATGAGCCCGTAAACTATTTTCCTCCAATGTATCCCGGCTAATGAAATTTTTTTATAAACCACAAGTGTGCTCCCTGTTTGTGTCACTATCCTCACTCTGCAGTCCCCGAAGAAATTGTAGCCTACTGCAAAGACGTATTTGTGGAAATAAACCCTCTGCCAAACAATTCTGCGTTCTCGCAAGTCGGGAGAGCAGAGAGAGATACTTGGACACGCCCTGGTGTACTGTAAAAATTCTACAGGTGGTTGTTTAGTTAATTGGTCATCGTACGCTTGAAAAAAACTGCCAAATATCTGCAGACAAGGCGGTGTAAG
>NW_008752134.1:134284-139169 GCF_000715545.1 Opisthorchis viverrini
TAACATCTGATTGTCTTCCGGTGCCCACATCCTCAAACAGTTCGGAATCAATATTCGAGGCTATCTGGCAGAATTACATATTCACACTATGATGCAAGCAGTTTAACACGCTGCTCCTAATCTCACGGTGGAGTCACTTGGTATTAGTGTGTACTGTTTCTCAGAAACAAGAATTTAAGATACAAGCAAAGCGTTGGCTTCATCATTCCGCCCCTTGCATCTGGCGACCGAAAGACCGCTACGACGGGACGTGCAGGGATTGGTATCGTACAAGTCACCATGCCAAACTGTCATTACTCGACGAGATGCTCGTGGATAGTCATTTCTATGTTGTTCGTCTTGCTAAGTCTGTGAATTAGTCTCACAAACAGAAAGTTGATCGATATCTGGTTGTCATGTCTGTCTAAGCCTCATATTACTCTGGCTCTTACCCGTCACAGACAGGTTTTATGACGCCCAGAAGGCAAGCTAAAACCTCAGATAACGTTTGGTTGCCGGCGATATTAATGCAGAGTTGGACAGGCTCAGAAGCTCTAAACCTCAACCTCATACGTATAGAGGGCCAACAGATTGTGTGCTCCTGAATTTGAAAGCCGTATTCGATTGGGTCGACCGGTTTGACCTTTTTGACACATTCGCCCACCAACGAGTGGCTTGGATTGTGTGCTCCTGAATTTGAAAGCCGTATTCGATTCGGTCGACCGGTTTGACCTTTTTGACAAATTTGCCCACCAACGAGTGGCTTGGAAATTTGTGAACAAATCACTCACTTTATATTCCAAAAATTCCCGAAATCAAGGCGGTATACACTTGAGTCTCAAGGAAGGCGTTTATCACGCTACAGTACAGGGTGTAGTTTTGCATGGCAGTGAGATGTGGACTGTCCGAGCTGCAGAAATCAGACGATTTCAGAGGTTCGATCATTGTTATTCGGGAACCGTAGGTGACGTTCTCTGCTGCCAGTCGCAGATTCGTTGGCACTTACTGGTGATTCTTCTGTTTGAATAAGTTTTTGTGCACTCCAGTGCATTAATTTCGTATTGCTGCTTCAACGTTGGTAGGTTATTCACAATTGGTCAACAGTTTGTCAATCAGTAAATGTTCTGCGCTCGAAGAACAGAAACCCATTTTGTCCCTAAACTGTTCATGCTGCATCCCATTCTCCCATTACTTCCAATCCAGTTGTCCGATGATTGTGATGCAGTTTATCGCGGCGACCATCGAGTTGTGTTACCGTACACCATAGTCACTGTATGATAAGACAGACTGGTTAAATAAGCGTTAAATCACTTCATTGATGTAAATGGTTTCGGTCTGTTACAGCGGCGGAAGTTCTCGGATAATTCCACGTCAATCGAAATCTGCAACGGCGACATTGGGTTCCGAACACGGCATTGTGCGAGTATGAATGACTCATGTACACAACTTCTGGATTCGTTCATCTGAAGTCGCCCGCACTTACCAGAAGACCATGAAGTCCTGTGACCACGAGCGTCTTTGACTGAGAGAGGAGTATTCCAGTGGCATATACAGCTCTCAACAAGATCTGGGGCGAACCATCATATGTTCGGTAAAGACCGATAATCCGGCGGAGAAACTGGAAAACTAGGGGAGCTTTTGAGTAAGAGAATGATTGCAGTCTGTTCCGCATAACAATCTCAAATGCTTCCACAATGGAGAACGTTGACATACTACTTACAAAATGACAAGGGCTTGCATCGTTTTAAGTACCGTCGTCGAGAGGCATGAGCTTAACAGCTTGAAGAAAAGACCAACTAGCATTCGTCACCCGACAATATAGAACAAATAATGAACCCTAGCGGAACTTCGTTTCTGCACAACAAGGCGCCTGTCCCAAAAGACATGCATCTGGTAAACTTTAAAAGACAAGAGCGCCTAAAATGGGGGCATCGAATTGAAGATCCTATTCAAACATTTTGCAATACAATTGTGCACAAGCATCCGAGGTATCAACCAAATTACCAACCTTCTTCCTGACATTATTCGAACCATGTTGCTCCATCATAAAGGCAGTCAAATTCCCGAGAAGAAGAGCCGTATTAGCTGCTGTTTGAGTTGTATCGGCCACAGTTTCACTTCACAAGATTGCAAAGGCGATAGCTTTTGTCCAGCGGTCATCTGTTTCTATTTGAATTCCGCACAACCCCATTAAAAGTTTAATTATTCAAGCGCAAGCTGGTTGACATACACGTTGCTATTCTGTCACCAATTTTCTGAGGAATCAACGTCCGTTCGCAATAAGACACGGTAACTAAATCAAGTTGGAAATTTGTGCACCCATCTAAATGAACGGCGTCATCCGACAAAGTGTTCATATGCTGACGAACTCTATGTGGCTATACCGAACGTATGATTCAGTGCTTGTTCATATGCTTCGTGTCCAACACTTCCACATACGACCGAATATACCTCTGTAGAATACCAGTATGTTCGAGGAGGGTCAGAAACTACCCGAAACATTGATAGTTTGCAGAACATTCGGGAGTTTTCCAGCGTCCGGTGAACTTAGTTTTATAACTGTTAACATGGATATTCGCCTTCTGAGTACGGAGTGGGCAGCCCACCGGTATTGTTTAGTTAACTCCGCTCAGAAAGATCTAAACAAATAGACCTACGCAGTTCTGGTTAATCGAAGAATCAACCTAATTATAAAGAGAATTTCTGATAATTGTTGGAGCTTAGCGTGCCTAAGGTTTAAAGAAATGAAATGAACAAGGTGTTGATCTACTACAGGAGGAGACGTCCTAATGATTTACCGTTCAATATTTCACTAATGAACTTTGAAACGGAAATTTTATTTTAATTAATTAACTCGGGGATGTTTTGCTGTTTGGTTGTGTTATTTGTAAATTTTTTAGAGACAGTTTTAAAATTGTATTTGTCGAGGAACCGGTCGGCTAAATTTGAGATTTTAGATTGTCAAAAGCAACCACCAGTTTGTATGATGCCTTTGCACACGGAACGTCTGCGTTAGATTGTAAAATGTCCTGAGAAAAGTGAAGCGGGTGGATAAAATCCATCCTGCAGTGTTAGCTCACCTGTTTCTAGTTCGCATCTGCCGACAGAAACCGCGATTGTGAAAGTAAGCATGGTAGGCTTTTCACCTGCGGCAGTAACTAGCCATGCCTGGGCTCACTTCGGCGCCTTCTCTGGCAATTTCGGTCTCGTAGATCCAAAATGTGAGTCCCAAAGAGTGGACCTTTCAGCTCCTATCACTTTTTCCCCTTTGGTGTTTAATTTTGTTGCTTTTTGGATTTAGTCCGTTTAATTGAACCGAAACTATGGAAAAAAACTTTTAAACACCAATTTCACTATGTAAGATCTGTTATTTAGTCGCTCAAATTGCCATATCATCCGCGAGATTTCGTGTGTAGTACTGGTCTGGACACTAGAAACAAAATAAGAGTTGATGCTGTCGGTGATCAAACATACTACTGTAAACGCATCAGAAGAGAATCACGTTCAATATAAAGGCATTTTACTGGCAAACTGAACTTAAGATAGCGGTGTGCACATTTCTAAATATGATAGCTCATTTTCATGAAGAAAACTGCTCACAAAGTTGCTGAAAGCTCTTAGACAGCCCACGACGGTTTCGCCCCTTCTTGAGGCCCATCAGGTAGACTCAGTCCCCGAGTTTCCGTCAACCTTATCATTCCACTTGAACTCGAATTGGACTGTTTTCGAAAAATACACTCATTTGCAAATCAATTTGGTTTTGACGAGAGACGCAACTGAATCTCTTGTTTATGCTGAACCCCAAGAAGGGCGAAACCGGTCGTGGGCTGTCGAATAGTTTTCAGTCACCTTGTGAGTGGTTCCTTCTATGGAAATATACTGCGATATCTCGAATATCGTGCCAACTGAAATATGAGGTAGCCTGTGTGCAGCACATTCAGTTGTAGAATATCATAAACGAGAGATTCAGTTATATCTCTCGTGAAAACCAAATTGATTCGCAAATGAGTGTATTTCTCGATGACAGCTTATATTAAAAGTAGGGCCGTTGGAGGGTCCCCACTTGAGATATTTTTAGCTGTGCGTATCTTCCGTGTTATGTTTGAACTTTTCTTAAATTTCAAAAATGATAACAGTACCAAATGTTCCCAAAACCTACTAAGCAATGCACATTCACCTTGTGTTTTGAGCTCCTTATTGTAATAACTTTATGTCGAAATGGATCCAAGTGAAATTCAAACCAAATCGCAGTTATGTTCGCATTTCATTTGAAATGCAGTTTCCTTGGAACTTCTGGACAACCAGAGGACCGTTTGTGCAATAGACCATGTTGTAATATGAAATTGACATATTCCTAGAAATAACAGTCTTTATTCAAAGGAGAACTGAAGAGTGATTCCTGATTCGGTGGAAACACCTTAATAAAAGCTGGTTTGTGGACTACTTTCCACCATTTCAGTAGCCAAAACAGTTGGCGCATTGCCCCACTTAACGGTTTTCATCCAGGTTGTCGGTCTGCAGCATTCCAAGCTACTCTGGCGTATTTCGATGTGTCATGAACTCACGAATCGTGACCGACGCAGACGATGAGCTGAACGTTCTCTTGGGCATACACTTGAGCGTTGCCATCTTCTGCTGAACTCGGAGAAATTAAACGTTATCTCACAGAGCAAGAGACGTGCATCTTCAAATTAACCGCTGCGATATATAGTGATGAGCTCCAGCAGAAGCCTGATCATATTTAGAAACGTTTTTATTGCTAGCCCGAATGCTCAACCCATTTGCAGTTAGCGAATTTCACTCACCGTTGCTAGTACTCTGTGAATGTTTCAAACACCGACTGCCAGCTACAAAATACCTGATATGTGTATCACTTTTGCAATGCTAGGTGGTCTGGGATGTTTCA
>NW_008752134.1:139207-150817 GCF_000715545.1 Opisthorchis viverrini
TGCAAACGAAAAGGCGGGCAAGTCGTCTGCATTTCGCGCTTTACGAGGGGAATTTCACAACGTAGCATTTTTGGTGTTTTTTGGATGTATGCACCTTATTGATTCTTCGAGAATTTGGGAGGGGAGCTCGTTCCTTGGGTGGTGCCTGACTTCAAAAAATTAACGTACTGTCATAATACAATGAAATGTTAATAGCTTTATGTTCGAATCCAACACCCACCTTCATTGGTTGACTAGAGAGGGCATTCATAAACTCGTGTCGCTATGGACCGGTTGCGGTGTAAGATTGTTGATTCAAGATCGGCGATTATCTGATACCATACATGAAGGAAGCACGAGGGCTTGGATACGGCCAGGTTGCCCAAGCCTAGGCTGGGGAGGTCGACAGTCAGAGGTCAGGTCTCAACCATGAACATTTCGGTCAGTTGATTTGCACTCTAGTCACTGCAACCGTCTCGCCCCGGATACCATATCATAGCAAAAGCGGCTTTCAAGAGAACTGTACCAATGGTATCCGGAATACATGAAACCGGAAAAAGGCACCGTGGACGAATCTCTGCCTGGCTGTGAGATCGTCACATTGGAGATAGATTAGCCCCAAGACACGTGGTTTCGAACATGCCTCATAAAAGTTAAAAATCAATCCATTGTGCCTGTCTCGGTCACCTGTAGTTCATGTTCCTGCCAAACACACTGCTGGATGACCGGTGATTCCCCTGTTATAGACTGAAACACAAATGGTTTCGTGAAATCTTTGCCAAGTTCGCCGTTAAAATCACCACACCTATTCTAATTGAGAGGTGGCAGGTGAATTGTTCAGCTTTTCAATATGGTAATTCAGGTTAGGAAAATTAGAAATATTGGCATTCTTCAGTAAACCTGCTGCAGTTTTCTCTTGAACTTATTTCAGAATAAATATCTGGAACTAAATGAAAAGCGTCATTGCCGACTGACACCGGAGGACGGGAACGTTATTCAGGGTTTTAAATGTTGCTAAAATGCATCCATATGTTTACAGCCACCACAAAAGTCTCAATATTTATTAGTCGGAAATACAGCTTGATTGAAGAGTGATACATGTATAGAAGTCTTGTTGTTCACGCCAGACGAACGGGAATTTTTGTGAGGTTGCTTAAATTATTGACTTGCTGACTTCAAAATTCGGGGTTCAAATGCATCCAGACTGCTGTACCCAAGTCTTGCGGACATTTGAAGTACACAGAGCACATGTGGTTGTTTCGGGTGACTTGACACCTGAGAGCAGAATGCAAACGTATTCGTTAGTCATAGTCTAGGTGGTATTGCTCGAAGCTGGGTCATGCTAGTGTCAAGCTGTCGATGTTGATGATGATGATGGAAGAAGTGGTCGAGAGAGTACGGTTAAAGGTTAAAAATAAATAGTTTCGTTTGTGCTATCAAGCTGGATATGGCAATACCGTATCATCACCGCACTGACATACTTCGGCTTCTGAACAGTCCCGACATAAAGATATTGTAGATACACTGGATGGTAATATTGGCTAATCACGTAAGAAATTTTGAACAAACGTTTCCACTCAGGTTTCACCATACCTTTGACTAATAAGTGTTCAAAGGTTGAAATTGTAAATACCTCCGTTGTTTCCAAGTTGTTGTTCGTTTGGGTACACGCGGTAACTCACAGCCATCCGTATTGTCTTTCCAATTTGAATGCATTGAGAAATTATCGATCGACTTGTACAATTCATTCCGTTCTCCTAATTTGTACGCTAACGATCTCCAGATGGATAAAATTGTTAACGAATAGGGGTTTATGCATCGTTTGGGATAAATGACAATCCCCACAGTACCTCACAACGGACCCGTATCAGCCTCGGATCGTCACCAAGTGATCTCTTCGTATTACCACTCCGTTTCACACTGGGCTAGCGTTTTTTGGTCCCAAAATCGCCCAGAAATGTGTTGGCCTCAAACGGGTGTTTTACCACAACGTTAAAAACACTGATTATTCAGAGTGCCGGCATCTAGGAAGGCGTAATCTTTAAAAGACCAAATTCATGTATATCAAACGACCACTGGGGAATTCAAGCGCATCATCATTCACATAGCAGACCCACTCGAAAAGTACATGGACTAATAAGTAATCACCATCACCCACACAGAACGGGTTGGATTTTAATAAAAAAATTCCCTCTAAGCACGGCAAAGAGAAAAGATAAGGCTTCTGCCTCACGCCCGGTGAAGCATCTTTTCTGCAGTGCTACCATGAAAAACATACTATATGTACGGCGTGGCGGAATACATTTACATCGTTCTCCTTCTGTAACTCTCGGAAAACCAAGAAATCATCGATTTGCATCCTTGTCTGACGTCTAATGATCTATTGCAATCTGTGAAGATCAGGCTGTTCCCCATACCTGATGCAATCGCAGTCACATTGCACAAAGCTGGCCTTTTTATTCAAACGACGTTTGTGCAGAATTCGAGGCCGCGTTGATGTTTTACCAACACCGACTCTATTATCCACCGATAACTTGCCACATATCCTGTGAATTTTTACGCCTTCCGTGAGAATAATCAGTTCTCATCAGGAGCATTCAGATGTCCTGAACCACGCAAAATGAGCAAGCAGCACAAAATGATACGATTGCAGAGAAACAATGCACGCGAAATATATCATTGTTAAAAACGAATATTTTCCAAACATCACCCTAATTTTCAGGTATTTTTATAACTTGTCCAGTTACATCTATTCGCCGAATTTGGAAGGTTTTATTCATGGCAACTGAAAACTGACTGAACGACCAGTCGTTGTAATACAGGCAGCAAATTATAGGAAAAATTATCCTCAGACTTACAAGATGCTACGGCATTTATCCTCCAAGGAACTAACAGGAAAGCCAAATCTATTGCGTTTTCACACAGAAAATGTCATTTGCTTTCAACAACGTTTAATAAAATAGGCTTGTCAGATGCTAGATGTTATTTAAAATGACTGTTAACTAGTTCTGTCGAGGCCTACAGACGGCAGCTTGCGTTCACTATTTGGCCATCGTGAGTACAGATTATTTTTGCCTTAATTTTGGCCAAATGTGCTAGCCAACCACGTCTCTTTTGTACGCGTGTTGCGTTCACCAAGCTGCATGGTGTGATTTAACAGTTTCCTTCTTGCACACGCAACCTTGAAAGGGTCATATACGGGAGTTTGTTAGCATCCCTACTGTTGCTCGCGTTCACGCACGAAACACAGACTCTTCCTCGTGATTTCGTGCCGGTTTATAACAGGCGACTGAGGCACATTTGGCGAAGGCTAACGGACTTTCCGTGAGCACTGAAAACCTTGGCGGTTACGCATTGCGGTAATAACACATATTTCAGTGGAGAAACTAAATTGGGACAGTGCAAACAGTGATTCGACTACAGGGAAAAGCAGTCAAAGTTAAACTCATTATATATTGATTGGTAAAGGTCGGCTTTTATTGATGTTTAAGCCACAATCGTGCTTTGGGTTTGGGAATACTCGTTTGTCTAGAACTTGTGATGCAAAGTTGGGAAAGATGATATTAACTCAAGGCGTTATAAGTAACTTTTGAGTTAGGGTCAGTTACAACATCACTGTGTAGACAGGTTCGGTTTGAACTTTTTATTTGATTGCCAGAGTGCTCGACTGAAGCACTTTCAGAAAGGTTTCAATCACGTATATTTTATATATTCAGTGCTACCATTGAGAATGAATTTTTTGAACTCGCATCGCTCTTACTTCAAGGATGGGCACATGTCGAGTTCAGCCGTATTCTTTCCTCGTTAACGGACTACGGACTCTATCTGAATAATATTTGGTAACCCAGGAGTGCGTTTGAAATAACACGAAGTGAGCGAGTCTAGAGCTGAAATATAATAACTAAGACTCAGAAATGTACGATTTCAACGTCATCATCATCGACATTATCTACGACATGCTTCTCCGCATTAAGACTTTAAACTATTTAGCATCGTTGTCTTCCTCAGAAGTGCGAAAATGGTTCTGCACCTTTTCATTTGTAACAACCATTTTGCAGAATACAACTCAGTTATATCAAAATGTAGCTGCGGTTTAAATCTGTCTCTACAATATACATTCCGAAAAATCGTTGATTTCCTTGAATCGCCGCTAAATTCAACTCATTTTTATCTGGATAGTAACGTGGTTAGTGAAGCTGCCTTCCAGTTTGACGCCCTGTTTTATATCACATAAATGGTCGGAGACATCCGGTGGACCAGCTTTCCGTAAGATACAGTCAATCTAGATTCCTTTCGATCAGTACCCGCTTTCACTGAGACTAAAAATGACTTTTTTATATGGGCGTCCTTCGTTCAGAATGTGTTTTCACTTGGGTTTACAGGCCTTTTTCAAACGTCGGACTTGACAAAACACACATCTGTAACATTCTTAGCACATTCTCCTCGCATAACTGCCAAGTTGCAAACGTAACAGAAGATTCTCCTGAAGGCGATGTGTTTGACGCACGCATGAAATCTTTTCAGTCTGCCAGTCTCTTAGTAAAGAACCATCATACAACCTACGTCCCGAAAACCGCCGACAAACGTTTTTTTTTTAAATTTGGGCCTCAATCACACGTTGTGTATACAGAATGACATTTCTATCATGTGAACCACACTCATCCTCAACATGTGGGATGTGCGAGCGACATACTTCACTCGTATACCCAGACATTTTCCCTCGAATCAGGGGTTACTTGTGTACTTGGCCATCCGTTTTCAATTTAGCCTCTGATTTGTTACAGGTCAGTCACAATTTTGAAGCTGTTTCTAACCTTACACAGGATGATCACACGATATATATCAGTGTGAAGTTTATGGCTTTCAAGCACTACTGAAGAACGCCAACATCATGAGTTAAGAACACAGTTACTGTCCCGTCAAGATCAAACTTATTGTGGGCTGATAGAGGAGATAGCAAGCAACTGGAATAAAGCGCCCATCAAGCCGCATGCGTTTGTTCATTCACTTTCTGAAACGCCACACGTGTTTTTGTATTTCATCACCCCGGAATAAGTGTAGTGTGTTCCAGTAACACGTAAAGGTTCCTGAGAATTAATTCGCTGTCACTGCGTTCTGCCTCCAAGTTAGTCACGTCTGTCGACTAAATGGAAAATGTATTCGACGTCTATTCTGTGAAAAATCTCAAAAATATTTCGAACGAAAATGTCCCTAGGTTGGATGTCCACATATTTAGCGCAATCTCATGAACTGTTTTATTAGGCTGCCATTAGATGCAGCTCAGTACAACATTTTTGAGAACGCTAGAACAGAAAAAATGTGGCGGTTTTAGGTAGATGTTTTTACAGATACAAGTTTCATGGGGAGCCATACTGCTTCAAATGGGAAGTGTAAATGGGAGCAAACTAAACATCGTTGTGTAACTTGTCTTCTTCTTTGTAGCGTTCGCTAAGAAATTCGAAAAACTTATTTGCGTGACAAATCTGGTAACGTTTGGTTAAACACTGCGAACCTTTTCTTTGGCTAAAACCGTCAATACAGAGTGAAATGTTGATAACTTATTGCATGGGCGTGTAGACAAACACTCATGTTCTACTAATACTTGCGTCACCAGAAGGCTTATTAAAATCTCCCGCTTACAGTGCTCGCAAACGCTGTCTGATGCTTTGAGTAAAACCATCATCAAATCGAACAGGTAATGAAATCCCAACGAGATCCAATTAAATTGTAGCAATTTCATTGCCAACTCAGGTGCCCAGATTGATGAAGATTCGAAGACTGTTGCTACCTTCTGAGCCATATAACCTGTAATATTGGTGTCAAACTGTTCAACAGCTTTCCCAAGATGACGTCTATTGGTCAGAGAGTTTGTATATTTCTTATCTTCTTGAAACTGGAGTTTGATAGAAGTTGAAAGTGCTCCACCGTTTGCGGAATTTGCGCGAAGACGTCCTTCAACGGAAGCAAACACAAACTAGTAACCGGCTGCCAAAATTGCAGACTGAATTCACCTAATCCAGTGACATCACAGCATACATAATATATCATCTTGTTATTGGATGCAGTAAATTTTTTGACCCTTCTGGTACTGATATGGCAGCCCGATGCACACCACTTGAGATGGCCTTCGACGTGGCCGTTGTGTGCTCAGAAAAATGAGCAGAGAAACTACGTGATAATTCTCGGTGTTCTGAAAATGAATGAGCCTTGTGCATTAAATCATTGCGATTGTGCCCGTGAGAAAATTTACCTTCAGTAAAACAAGCAAATAATTTGTTCAACTTTTTTCAAAGTATTTAAGTTTTGTAAATCTAAAATGTAGGTTTTTGAATGCCGGACGAAGCGTGCATCGTATAAATGGCTCCGCACTGTGTAGAGTAAGCCAAACAATTGTGTAGGTGGAATACATTGCTGAGACTGCACTAAAGGACGTGGTAATAAATTGTGAATTGTAATGGTGCATATGGTTAATATTGATCCGATTTCAAGCCAGTTATATATTGTGGTCGCCAAGCGATTCTGCGGTTGGTAACGCTGAGGTTGTTTCTCCCAGTCGAGTTCAAGCGCACAAAGAAACCACCCCAAAGAACTGAAAGGTCAGTAAACCGTATATCACACAAGTTTAGGCGAATTAACACGTGACAGCTTTTAATTTGTGTGATAAAGGGAAAGTACTCGGAATATTAAAATGGCTAAAAGACATAGACGTATCATCCACAGTTTGGTTATTGGAAATTCAATGCATAATCAGGTCGCACCTGACAGGGGAATATTATTCTCTTTCATTTGCTCGGGGTGAAACGGGGTCACAATCCGGCACAGATTTCAATATCGTTTCATGCTACACAAAAAAACAGTCAATGGGATGAATTCAACGAGGAGTGCACATGCTGATTTAGAAACGTGTTGTCAGGGTGGTGAGGATCAGGTATTATATGTAATTCAAATGCATTCAGTCAGAACGCGGTAAATCACAGCGTGAAACCAGTTATCGCTGACGCGATTGAAACCGAGATGTTAGGTCACGGCGAGCTTACCTGAGTTCTTGATATTGTGCTGTGGACGTTTATCCCACTGACGCTTCTTCGCCAGCTGGACGAATGGATGTCGGTAAATGCGTATCTGCTATATTAATCAGAAACACAATCAGACTTCCAAACGTCTGGAACTGTTCTTGGAAGGGGACGACGTCAGCTGTTTGGGTTAATGCTAAGTGTGTAGACCAAGCTGCAAGGAAACAAAATTACGCTTGTTTAAACCAGACTTATGTTTAGAGTCGAGCTATTAAGCTGGCTCAACAGTTAATTGAGGAAGATGTACCATAATTTTAAATCAACAAATGGCGCATATTGAACAGAAGAATTGGGCAATATGTCAATCAGTGCCGTTTTCAGCGTCATCATCAAGCCCAAAAATGCTACCAATGAAACAAACTGGGAGCGCCAGTCATGGCTGACGGATATGTAACAGAATAGATCACCTCAGACCAGCATGAAACCGTAATAGAGGTTAAGGAATCCAAATATTTATGGGACGAAGACAGTTGAAATATGGTTCCCTTTTTGAGCTGTAGTGCACTGACTGAATAACGATAGTTATGCTTTATTCGCTTACGGTTAGATGTTGGTAAGACACGTATTAAGGTGCGTTAATGCTTACACCTTCCAGATGTTCACAATATCTACTCCACATTTTCACGGAAACAGTGGATTTGATGGTGTCGGTCACTTAAGAAGGATCAGGTTGTGTGCGAACTCCGGAAAAACGGAATTTATGGAAGTACACTGCAGACTATTTTGGGTTGATTGTTCAGAACGACTGGGCCTCTACCTGCATTTCATCGTTGGATATTTTTTCGCGTTGAATCATCATTATAATTTTGTATGACGGTTCATTAGCATCGGTGTTAAGCCAAGAACATAATAATTAAAGTTGGTCCGGAGAATAAAGCAAAACCCTTTCGTGTAATGATGGAATGCCCGACCTACCTACCCCCCCCCCAAATCATCGGTGAACGAAACTGCGGCAGCTACAACTACTGTACGAGTACGCGGTTCTTACAGCTGACAATGATGATGATGAATGATGGAATGCTGTGCGCACTGTGTAGAAATGCATCGATTGATGAAATCCGGTGTGAAATCATAGCGGTGCTAGGTAACAGCTCTGTACAATTACACAAATTCTCCTCAGACGATAAGTTTGCCCCTGGAAGTAACCAAAAACGCGTAAGCTCATTGAACTCGATCTATGTAGCGAGAGTGACCCCAGGAGTGACATTAATCGTCTGTTAGTCATTCAAATAATGGGATAAAGATATGCATCAACCACAAACAACAATACGATTTTCTCCCCATTTACTCCCACTCGTCAACTAAGTTGAAGGCAGAAACGTTTTTGAGTATACTCTTATGACTTTGGTGTTCACAGAAAAAAAACGTGGATTCAGATGAACATGGTCAGTTATTTCCATTTGGCTCAAAGCCATAACTGATAGTTTATAATTCTGCTCCGTGATGAATCCTGTTTGTTAATGATCTGGTAGCGGTTCGGTTCCATCGACATTTGCAGAGAAATCGCTCGACAAAATCGCATTGTGGTTCAATGGAACCGGAAAAATTTGAACATTGTACGTAGCAACTTATGAAGCAATGCTGCACCATACAATCATCAACGAATACCGGTAATCGATCCCGTAATGTGTTCTCATTAGGGAACTTTGTTTGACGGGTTTTGTTGGAAGCTGAGAATACCAGCTTAGTTTTTATGACATACTCTGTGGGTTGTTTCTTCCCATTTGTTTGCTCGTATGACTTTTCCTTCTGTTTTATTGGGTTCTCTTGATGGCTACATAGTGTTCGGTTATTGGGCCACTTGCACCCTCGAAATCCACATCATACCATCACTTAGACGCCTGATACGATGGAACCCATAGGTCATTTACGGTACAGTAGAAAATATACATATTTCTACTCTGTGGGTTGTTTCTTCCCATTTGTTTGCTCGTATGACTTTTCCTTCTGTTTTATTGGGTTCTCTTGATGGCTACATAGTGTTCGGTTATTGGGCCACTTGCACCCTCGAAATCCACATCATACCATCACTTAGACGCCTGATACGATGGAACCCATAGGTCATTTACGGTACAGTAGAAAATACTACATATTTCTGTTGCGTATTTCTAATGGTTCATCAGGACGCACCCACTTACCTATCTGACGCCTAGTATTTTACGTTCTGTGTAACAGAATACGCTCAGATTGACTCCAGATTTTCTGTGCATATAAATCAATTAACTCCACACCCTTGTATCCTGCTGTACTCTTTAGGACAAAACTCAATTCCTTCAGTGTTCCCCCTCAATAAAGCTTACCAAATAAGATGGATACAACTCACACCAATATTTACTCACTGCCTGGTAGTCACGTGAATGGTCGAGTATATATATACATATATATATATATATGCATTAACCACAAATAACAATACATTTTTTTAAAGATTTACTCCTAATTGTTATCTAAGTAGACCGCAGAAACGTTCCTGAGTATATTCTTACGACTTTCATGTTCACGGGAAAAACCATGGATTCAGACTTCTCTTCTTTATGAATAGCCCTTCTCGACGTGAAACTGAAGTGAAACATGTTCGTGCGTTTTAGATATCTGTCTATGTGGTAGAAATTTGGTGGGCCAAATGACGACGCTGTTACTGCTGAATACAACGGGGTTTTACAGTGTAGCCGAGGAAAGCTGTCGACGCTGATATTTGGACGGCAGTCTGCGGGGCCGACGGTGTGCACAATTGACGCGCTAAACATCCCAGTGGCCCGCCGAGATTGGAGTAGTATAAATTTATCCAAAGTTCAAAGCAAAATCGTTGCCAGGCATGTCCATTATACGTGTCGCTGTTGACCAAAATATGCCAAATCCGATAGTTTTCAAATATGGTTTTTTGGTTGACTGATGTAATGACCAGGCAACCGTCGTCATCAAATACTTGTTTCTGGTTTCCTTCTGGTGATTAAGCACCTGACCGAAGTATTTCATAACTCTCGGAAATCAGCGGTGTTTCACAAGGTAGCCAGGTTTCCAAATATGGTTTGTTGCTTGACTGGTGTGACGACCAGGCAACCGTCATCATCAAATACTGGTTTTTAGTTCCTTCCTGGTGATTAAGCACCTGACCGAAGTACACCTTTCATAACTTCCATATGCCCACTATATGAGGATGATCAGTTTTTATATCCGGCTCGAAGCCATGACTGATAGTTTATACTCCCGCCGCGCCATGTAGTTCCTTGGTTTCATGTTATGCTGCCTCAGGCGGTTTGGTTCCATCAATATTTGAAAAGAAATCGCCCCACCAAAATTGCATGATGGTTAAATGGAACAACAAAAATTTTGAGTGTTGTACGTTGCAACTTATGAAGCACTGCTGCGCCACATAATCATGAACGAATACTGATAATCGTACACATAATTTTCTCTCTTTCGGGAGCTTCGTTTGATGAGACCCATTGGGAGTTGAGAATGTCAGCTTAGTTATTCTGACATGCCCTCTGAGTTATTTTATTTCATTTGTCAGCTGGTAGGACATTTGTGCTCCCATTTTATTTGGTCTTGATGGCTACACATTGATTGGTTATTCTGCCATTTGCACCGCCGAAATCCACACCAGACCGTTGCTTGGTCCGACTGAAATAGTACACCCTATATTTCGTATTTCGCACGGTTCATCAGGACACACCCGCTTACGTACATGACGCATAGTTTCATTCGTTCGGTGCAACAACATACGCTCGGAGAGCCAATACACACAAATGACTTGAGGTTTGGTGTGCTATTTAGTCAAATGAATTCACATCTGCGGATCCCATTGTACAATCTAGGCCACAACGAACCCACATCAGTGTACCCCTTTAATCTAGCACTAGATACCATACTGGTGGCATAAAATCACTTGAAGACAAACGATACTTAAAGCGTTTGAACTGATTTCAAATACTACTCCCACCCCACATCGCTCAAATTATTCTATAATTTGACTTCGACTTTGGCGACTACATAGAAACGACTTCCTGTTGCAGAACCGACTTGTGTCTGGGTCCTCCAAGTACAAAATCTGCACTTCATTCAAGTACACCACCTGCGTCTTTGAGCACTGAACACTCTCAGATGACCTCCGTGGAGATGACTTACCAAACGTCGCAGATTTCCTTGCGTCTGCAAAATTTCAAACCTGCTTTATGGCTGTTTGCAATGCATATCAATTATGTAGCACAACTTTCCAGCCTACATAAAGGAGCTCGATTATTATATATGCCGTTTATCTTGGCAATATTACTTCAAAGGCACGCAGTTATCCACTGCGCCTTACAGCCTGCTCAGTATTTGATATGTAAACAGTTTGACGTGAGGCTTACACATGGTTTAAAATCTCTAGTCGGTGTACCTTAGTGATTGTGAAGAAATCAGCAAGATGTCCTGGTCGGGGGCTTTGCCCACAAAAGTTACATGAGCGTCAAAACCATTACCAAGGGCGCATCTCCGTAACATCAGTTGGCTTTAAAAATGATGCGGCAATACTTGGAGGAAACGTGTAGTTGGTTGTTGCTTATTTCCCTTCACC
>NW_008752134.1:153230-165513 GCF_000715545.1 Opisthorchis viverrini
ACATGAGTGCATCCCCGTCAACATGATTTGGATAGGTTTGTGGAGAGTAGTACTGGACCAGATCCAGTGATATGAAGCCACATCTCGTATGAGTAGGATGTACGCTAGTAAATACATCAGCCGCTCGCCTACTTCACCCTAGTGCGGCGTCTGCCAACCGAGCCAACAGCAATTATTTGTGCTCGCCACCACACTGGATAAATACACAATCTGCTGGGATATTTCAACTTTATCGCCCTTCCATTACGGCTGATGGTTGACTGACACACAGCAAACAACCATGAACCAGGGCTGTTTCCTTTAGTCTTTATTTTGGTAAACTCCAGAGTTGGAAATCAAGTGTTTGTATAAATTGTTTGTTCTATTCCTCTCGTACAATGCCCGCTCAACATTAGCAGGTGCAGCCAGTCGTTTCTTAGATTACCCAGTGCAAATGTATTATTGTCCGGCCTCGCTTATAAACTTGCTGTCACTCCAATAACGATAATAATCTTTTGATTATTGTCTATCAACGATCCCATGTAATTTGATACCACCTCAAATTTTTCAGGCTTTTCAGGTCCGGTCACATTCGCTCCTATTGTCGTCGGCCTCGAATGCCCTGTCCACATTAATATAGACCTATATCTGCGCCCGAATTACGTATGAGCCCTCGTCTAGCTTGTTCTACCCACATGCATTACATTCACTAACCAAAAATCCACAGAGGGGCTCTTCGTCGATCGGAAAACTTCAGCAATTATCCCGGATAAGGAGCTGTCAAAAGCAGGAGTATGTCAGCCTAATGATTGCTCGGCCCCGCTATACTGAGACTGCTGCAAATTCGCCAGTCCTCTCTTTATGCTCTAGACTACCACACTGGGCTTCTGGAATACCATTTTAAAGAAGGGACAGATGCTCCCCTGGCTGAAACAGAGCATGGGACAAGTTTCGTCTAATTCACACAATCATTTCCAGGATTTGACCATCTCGGCGCACTTTCAGTTTGTCCCTCAAAAAAATTAAATGATTTTCTTTCCACTCCGTGTTCCCTCCTGCGCACCGAATTTTTAACCCGACTCTGCTGCAACAGCGATATCAGTGAGCCTGAAGTGTCACCATGTACACCTCAGCTATGAGATGCCAGTTGTCATTTACTGCGACGTCTTTCACCTCATCATATTTGGAAGACTGATTGATGGCAGTCACCAACGTTTCGACGTAGTCATGCGTCAGTTATTGGCACGTGATTCAATATCCACGGTTATAAGGTTCCTATTGTTAATCAAAAGGAATTAATCCGGGAAGAGTCGGTTTGGAAATACCTTAAAAGATTCCTGTTCATGTGCAGACGGCAAAATACCTCTCATTCTCTATGGTGCATCTTTTGTCCTCTGAGTACTGCCTGAAAGTCCGGGACGATACATTTTCTCCGGAACGGGTGATTTTTTTTCGTGGTCTTTGTAACCTCTCTCTGAGTCGCGTTCCGCTGTTCATTATAGAGGCGGCTCGTTTGCCTTAACCGGAAGGTCCGTAGTTTGACCCGACCTCTGCCTCTCGAATGGCGCTGTCTTGGATAGGGCAACCTGGCAGTATCACAGTCCTTATGCTTCCTTCAGGTGGCATGGAAGCTAGGCATTGAAATGCTGTTACAGCTCCATTATCGACCTGCCAATCCGAGGTATTCCGAAGAGGTTTCCGTTTCCATTCCTATTATTGTATCGGTCTTTCATGTTCCACCCCCTGTATGTTCGGAGGACGTGTCCTGACAAACTCGGAATGGGATTCTTTGAAAATATCAGGTTGCGAGTTTTTCTTTTTGGATGCACAAAACTGCCTGTAATTTCTATTTATTCGGGAGCGAATAAACCATCTGCCTCACCTTCTGCACTTTATACTCTCCAACTTCACGTCGACCTGAAATACAATTCATAATTTGTAATCCCAGCAGATGCTGAATGCGGAAAAATTCGCTAGATGCGGCTCGTCATATAAATGTTCACAAACTCTGAAGGCATTAAAAGAATCAAAATTATCTCTGTTCGTATAAGCCTCGTTGATTGCCGTAGTGATATCGAACGAGGCGAAACACGATATGCTCCGTGGCCATGGTCGTGGTCTGAAATATTTTTCTACGGAATGTATGTCCATAATGGCTGGTCTAACTAAGTAAACGTTTGGCGACGGGACGCGCGCTTCGCCCACATATGCAAGCATTGTCAGGGATGACGCCACGGAATTTTTCCTCACGGAATTCTCCGTAACCTGTCCGCCTGCAAGACTGCTGGCCGTGCCACATTCTACGCGAAGAAAAATAATATTTGCTGCACAGTCAGTGGATCCGGGTGAGCTTTGGTGCGTAACATGACAGGTTTTCTGCCATAAGGTGGGGACCGCACCAAAGTTTGTGCATTTGGATGTTTTCCACAGGCTGTGTTAGGCCTAACATCAGCGCTGAATGCCTGATAGGAATCTGGTTTGAGCTCGCTGAACTTTAAGTTTCATAAGTAGAATAAAAGCATCACAGCCCAACATCCTATAGACCACAAGGTGAGGATGATTTTAATGTCGGAAAGGTGTGGCACCACTGAAGCAGTCCGACAGCAAGTGTCAGACTCAGAAGATGAGCATCCTCTAAGAGGAGCGACAGAGTGACACAAAGTAGCACCACGCTGAAGTTATGAACGTCTGTTTGGATGAATATACATAAGATAATCACAGTGATTGCATCAGCTCTCCTTAAGCTAAATACACTATATTTCATCCCCGTTGTTCACATAGTCTCATAAGCCGCATCCCGGGAGCAGGTTCAGTCTAACGCACTGCTTGTTACAGAATATCTATAATACACGCACCGAATCACACGGTGAATGCGGTCCCGCCTCGTTGCAACGGTATCGAACGCCTGACAAACGATGAGGGCACTGTCAGTTTAGAAGACTAAAATAGAGAATGCTTCAGGCTCAAGTGTGTTGTGGCTGCTTATAGGCAGCAAATATAACGTGAAATAGTGGCGAAAATCTCGTCTGATCCAAATTGCGGCTGAAACAGGAAAACGGCGAACGGATGGTCTCACCTCACTTTTTATCTTTGTACTCTAGGGGACTATACGGAAGCAGGCACACTGAAACATTGCTTTGTGGATACCCGACGAGATATGCTGGGCTTCCATCTACTCAGCTGTTACTGGAAGAGTGTGTCAGTGCCAGTTAAAATGACAAATATCCAAAAGGGCTGAGGTGGGGTGACTTACTATAAAGGACGTCTTTATTGGAGCCGAAAGAATTTGACTGATAGCAGATATCCCACTGTAATTGATGAGCACAGTTTACATAAGTTTAACCACAACCAGAATATTGAACGTGCTCCCTAAAAGTACGACAACTGGTGAATCACGCTATCATTCTGACGGAAATGAGTAGGACGTCGTTAGACAACACAAATTTGACGTCGCGTTTGCTAAGCTCATGAGGTTAAGTTATAAGAAGTGGCCTGAACGCATGAGGACCAGTTGGCGGGAATCCATGAAGACCACTAATCGTCGACCGGTAAATAGACATTGAAGGTCAGACTGCCGAAACAATGTAGGATTCTTCGCCCGAATCGGCTATTAGGGGTTACATATGGTACTCGATCCCGAGTGGGTGGACCCCTTTTGTGCGAAAGATCGTTGTTTGCCACTGAGGCGCCGGACGGAGGCGCCGGAGGCAGCCTACGGGAATTCAAGTATCCAGTGAACATGTAGTCATGAAGACTAACTTCGTAACCACCTACATATTATGCTTTAATTCGGAAAGTATTCTTCCATCACCGTTGTTTTTGATCGACAACATTATTGATGACTGAACAAAGGCTAATTTTTGCACCGCACATGTAACTGCAATGAGGTTTCCCCCACTCTGCTTAAGGACCAATGATATTTTAAAGACCCCGATGCCTGATAAGCATATATGGGATACATCCTCATGAAAATAATAATATGTGTATAACGTGACAATTTTCGTTTCACGCACTTGACATAAATATCTTCCTCTGGACTTGCAGATCGGGCTCAAGGAACTCAAACAATAGTTGGACAAACCACATGAGAGCAAATAGCAGTTGTATTCGACGTTCAAGAAAATTTTTAGTTTTTCAAGGATTGTTTTATTCATGGTGAAGTCGCGTTTGTGTACCAAGTTTGTTCAATTGTTATGGCGTCACCATCTCCCCAAATTGCACCCGTGAATCGAGTAACACGGGTGATCCCTGCACGCGGGGAATGGATACCAGTTACACACTGAAGTCAAGTCTGTACAAAGAAGCACATCGTTTTTTGATGTCCTAAGGAGATATCATTTTTTTCCCTGAACTACTAGTTAGATAAATCTATTCTAAATTGCTTATTTGATTTTCCACGGCCACGTGTCAGTCATACTTGTTTGCCATTGCCACTCCAAAAAAAGTTTCTAAAGCAAACCTAAGGTTTGTTGAAACCGCAAACGTTTGTCTCCCCGCAAGAAGCACTTCACTATTCCGGGAATTAGAAAAATTCAAATGTATCTGGCACTTCTAAACCCAGCCAGTTTAATTCACGTGGCCAAATGTTTCTGTATACACGGGATTAACTAGCATTCTGGAGGTGACTGTGGTCGTTCAGTCTCAGAATCCTTGGGCAGATTTCGGAGAAACTTGTATGATTCTGTTCTCACGCGTTAGGTTAACACCCGATCCGCTTACGCCTAACCGCATATCTTATATCACTCCCGTTATCTAAACATATGTTCAAAAGATCATCTGTATTGAACTGAAAAGATAATCTCAGCAGCTTGAATTAAAGGACAGGATAATGTACTACACGTATCAGACTGCTTGTGGAAGGTCTTAGAAATACTCATGAGTAGTGAAAACCGATGTTATGGAGATTCCGTATGCACTGTACTCCGTCGTAATCTCATCACTCAAAGCCGGTAATTTATCCCGATTTAGTTAATTTTTGTTAGCCCACAAAATGCTTAATAAATGATTGCATCGGGGAAATTGAGGTGATTTTTCGACATAGTGTGCCCAAAGTGGATGCACTTTTTTATATTGTAGGAGGTGAATGTATCACCAAAAAAAGTGTTGGCTAAAAGACGACAAATTACATCAAGGTTCGTTAATTTTTTGAGCTCTTTCCGCCAACTTAACCAGCAAGAATCACGGCTTCGTTGTTATTTTTATGCGGCGACATTGACAAATTCATTTCAAACCGTCAGTACTTGTACGCAGAATATTTCAGCTGTTTTCTGGTCTGTTATGTGGTTAGGTGCAGAGGATCGTTTGGTAATGACGATCAATTCATCACACTTACCAGCAAGAAAATAAGTTTAGGTGTGCCTGGGTCAGCTCACATTTAGGTTTCTTTCTCGCTCCACCTGGGAATTTTAGGAGGCTTTGAGAACCCTCAGGTGGCTGTGGTCATCTAGGGCAACTCCTTCCGTGCATCTCTATATTCACGTTGGTCTAAAAGATTGTTTGTACAAAAATTTAAAGTTTATTCAAGGAAGAAAAATGCAACAGCAAGAACAGTGCCGTCCGAAAGCTCTTTCGTAAGGTAACCCGGTATGGTCGATAGCCCTTAATGCATCATCTCACTTATAGCATAGTTCACATAAATTTTTCAAAAAAGGTTCGCCTCAAATTTTTAGTCGGGGCCATTAAACATTACTCACCCGTTTCGTGGACAGTATCGGGAGGTTGACCACGATCATTATTTTTGGAATTTTTTTTCTGGTAAACTTTACCCCCACGCTGTAACCCTATTGAATCTGATCTTGAAGACCCGGTTCAATAAGGCTGTACACAGCCATTGTTCTGAAGTTAAACTGGTTCTCTGGGGACTCACCTTAACTTTTATTTCTAAGGCGCTCCATTACACACACATACCCGTCCCGGCTAATACCTGAGGTTTCAGAGCAATCGTCAATAAATTCGGCAACATAAAATCTACTTCAAAAGCAGCCTCTTTGCGACAGAGAAACATACTTATCTGGTTTTGACATCAGGTATTCTCAAAGAGTAGAGTACGTGTACTTAAAAGATTTCAAACCTGTTGATGCATTCGCCTTCCTTGATCTCAAACGAACCTTGACTGGCTTATTCTTATATTATGGATGATATGTAAAGCAGACAAAAGCGTTCAGTTTGTAACATACTGACTTCACAATGGCGCGATAACTGTAGGCAGTTAAAAGCAACTGACTTGTTGTCCACCGTAAATAATACGACTGGCCACTTAAGACACTTGAGGCTCACCGAAAGTATCAGGTGTGGGTATGGTATCATCCGTTCAGGCAAAATCAACTTGGTGTTTGCAAGATTGAGAAGCGTGTCAAGCCGCGCGGCACAATTACCCAGATTGTTTAGTAGGGCTTGTGTATATCGCTTGTTTACTCATCACTCGTTACGGGAAGGTCTTGTGGTTAATTTATCAAGTTTCCCTTCACAGCTGCACTAATTCCAAGCATCACGTTGATCAAACATTGCAGATAAATGCTGCAAGTGCAGAAGTTCATTGCACTAAGAGAAACCTTGCGGTATTCTCCTGCCCGTCCACGACATTCCATTTAAATTATCCTTCCAAGTATATTATTTGATAGGGATATATTTAGTCACCACAGGCCACGAAAGAATTCTCTGAGGCGGAAGGTAAAGTGTTGATAGAAGAATGCCGGATCGCCCTTGAAATTTCCGCTGCCTATGACGGGGCCTTTGTAACCGACGCCGCAAAAACCTTAGGCTTTCTAGCTGAGCTAGCTGAGCATGGAACCGATTTTCCTGTCCAGATATAGGCACGGTAGTATTAATACGGTCGCGCACTTTCGAAGAACCTGATGTCACTGGTACTGCTGCGGGGAATGGGGCATTAGAATGGGCGAATTACGAGTCACTTACTGAGGCATTAGTATCTGGTTCAGTATGTATGTATGTATGTTTGTATGTATGTATGTATGTATGTATGTTTGTATGTATGTATGTATGTATGTATGTTTGTATGTATGTATGTATGTATGTATGTTTGTATGTATGTATGTATGTATGTATGTTTGTATGTATGTATGTATGTATGTATGTTTGTATGTATGTATGTATGTATGTATGTATTTTACACAAGGCAAGTTAAAATAATAGGATGTTGCAGAAAATGAATAGTGGTTTACAAATTTTTGAGTCTACCAAGAACTGCCGGGTTAGAAATATTTGGGCGTCACATTTTTAATTCCACCACACGCGGGAGTTTTGCCATTCCTCGATGAACGTATTTCGATTCATAAAGGAGAGATTTTTGTTGGTCACCTAATTGCTAGTGCTCCTCGGTTTAACACTGGCAACTTTTGCCCCAACGCCTCGCGTTCGATGTAATGTCAGAACCAGTAACAACTGTTGGTGGCCACGGCACAATTTTGCTTATTTGGAGACGGGCACACAAATTAGCCATTGTACCTCCTTCTCGTCACTTCGAGATTTGTTTTCCCTGACCCATCAGTAATTAGATTCTGATTCGACCTATGGCAGTTTTCTTCCGTGCCAGAACTAGTTGTTGGTTCATTTGGGACCATTAGGTAGTTGGTGATTCATCAGTATTTGCAAAGAAACACGTGATTCTATACTGGCGTGAAACCAGACAGAACTGCCTCGTCCTGCATGAATGAACACGGTGAACTCGAGCGAAATCTTTCTGAACACTGCTGTCCTTCCATCGGGGTCAGACAGCTATACCGTCATCATAAAATGCTCAAAATAAAGAACTGTAATCAGGTGTGACCGATCGGTCAGCAACATCTCTTTGATGATGAATGCTAAGTTTTGCACTGTTTATGTCCGGGTATCGTTTGGACCACGCTGAGTTACGCGCATAATTTCAAATTTTTGACCTCTCAGATGGAGATTTATGCCCTCCGCTTGATTCATGTGCCTTTTGTCTCTATCACGCTATCTACGATGTTGCTGAAAGTGAACATAGCTGTTCTACAGAGTAAAAGCCTCCTCATTCACTTAGGCCTCCGCCAATCGGCAGTGCTGTGCCGATTCGTGGCGAACAGGAGACCTCTCACACCCAGGACTTCGGGCCTCCGCCAATCGGCAGTGCTGTGCCGCAGCACAGCACTGCCGATTGAGCAGCATGTATTCCTGGCGAACAGGAGACCTCTCACCCAGGACTGCTGAGGAATACACGGTTGTTCAGCACAAGGTTCCCGGCAGGGCGGGTTTCTTTTTTGTAATGCCTGGCGACCCTGAACTATAAGCGTTACTCAGACCACCTCGTGCCAAACATCGCGTTGCGCAGCATTGTTTTTTAGCTAGAAACCACGGTCTGGAAACCAACGACTTGTCTGTTTAGGTATGGATGCTCCTTTCGCGCACCTGCGATCGTAAATCGTACATTCAAAAAAAATTCCATGGTACACGTCCGATGATTCTGCGGCTTTGTGGCATCAGTCTTATCGCATGACATTCCTGCCAGTGACGTTAGAATATTGGAAGCAGTAAAATTTGGTCATATATTGGGCCACTTGTCTTTGATTTTAATAAGTCAGGGACTGCTTCAAATCGCACAACGCGGTTCAAAGAATAGGCATTCATAAGCTAATTCCTTCAACTAGAGAGCTGCTTTTGTAATCTGATTTAATAGTGCTTATTTGATTATACGTTGCGTGACGATGGTTGGTAGATTTTTTTGCCTTAATGCTGCTTTCCGCAACTGCTGACAACTATGGGAACGGATGTTGACAGAACAATATTAGTGCGGGCACTGACGTGCCACTGGAGAAATGTTAATCCCGAAGATTACTTTGATTCCACTGTTTCTCACCTGGTCTTTCATTCAGTTTTTCCCAACCTCCGATCTGATATTCGCTAACTTGTTTGTGAATTTTCAGTGGGTAATCTTCCATGCGCTGCATTCGGTTACGACGTTTTGAAACAATATTTGGTCTCAGTGTAGGGGTGTTCCAGCATTCGCAGTTGTGTTGTGGTTTGTCCCGATTTGATTAGCTTTTTTCCCTATGAAATTTCTCATTTGGAGTACTTTCCCGTCCTGTTTGATCCGCCGCTTAGTTGTCCCTATCATACATTCTAGTTTTCGATTGGCTAATCTGATATCTCCCCTTCTCCTTCCATTGATGTGCACTTCAGTTGAGAATGAGTGTCTATTAATACGTTCACGTCTGTTTAGTCCCGAATATATATATATATATAGTACATCACCCACCAACCGTCATTTTTCCACGATATTTATCATAGGGTTCTCTTATGGATCCCATCCATGTAGCGAGATAACTACAGCTTTCTAGTGAAATCGAAATCCCCGTTAATTATTTGTTTAACAAAATTCACTGCGGTTTTTGAACAAGTACGGGAAATAAAATCCCGCGTACTTTTACCCGAAATAGAGAAACGTTCTTCCGAAAAGCGTTTAGTAGATCGGTAGATGGGTGTTTTGTCAAGGATGCGTGCAATGTCCGAATACCTGATGCAAGTTAGACGCAAATGTCTTTCGACTGTCTTACATTAATTCGAGCCAGAAAACCATTAACGTGCATACATATCCCTTCATTTTTATTTGGAAATCTCCGTGGACAAAAATCAAAATCTATAGCAGGAATCTTGTATTTTTGTTTCTGGACACCTTCTGGCGTATCCAGATCGGTGGTCCACAAAAAGGTAATAATCTTGGGTTTAGCCCGTATGAACCTGCATCTAAATTTTATTCCAATGTGTGTTTTTATAAAAAAAAACTGGCCACTATCCACATCACAGCTGGATACTGACATTCAAAAATCATTTGCATATATTGATTATTCCCCAAAAGGTTTCAATAGAACTTAGCATTCCGTTTAACTCACTTCACAGTCATTTCTGCGTGAACCCTTTTCGGAACTCCAGCACTCCACACAATAATAGGCGACGATCCGAGCAATCCGATGCCCCCACGAATGCCCACGAAAGAGAGTTTCTGCGGAACACACCCAATCATTAAATGAGTATCAGCAATTGAGAACAAGGCTAAACCTTCACGGTATCCACCCATCGTCCGCATCCCCATCAAATGTTTGCGTCCTGCTCTGAAAGTGCCAAATTTTCCAGGGAAGGATGGGCTCAATGCTAGGAACGTGAATCTTCTGAAAGAAAGTTCAATGTATTGCTCCTTGCCTCTGCTTCTTGATTTTTGTTGTCTAGGCTGGGGAAACCAAGCAGTATTCTAGTCCTTGTGCATCCTTCTGATAGCATGGCAGATATACTCCGAAAGCGTGTTACAGCTGAGTGACGATTATTATTATTATTATTATTATTATTATTATTATTATTATTATTATCACGTTGATCGGACATAAAAAGTCGTCTGCTCGCATGACAAGGCTTGACTATTTTATCCTCACAGAATCAGTTAGGGAAACCAATAACGCATTGACGCTCGCATGCCTGGTGTTACAGAGAGACCCAAGGACACCCTGGCAGGTCTTTCAGTTCTGTCGCGATCTGTTGGTACGAAAACACGTTTCTAGAGCATGGAGAAATTTTGGCAGCTATGGCAGGAAATCGCGAGTGCGGAAAGACCCACAAGACTGTCGTGAAATGCCCATTATTAGCTATTCCCGACGAGGATAAAACGGCTGCACGTAGCTTCTTGGTTTATCTTCGTACGCTAGCTACGCTCTCAGGTCAGAATAACGTGTGGTTCAAGAAACCATAAATGGGCCAATATAATAACATGAAGAAATACTCTGTCTACAGGAGCAAATGGTAAATAAAGACGACAAATAAACCGTGCATCTTGTTGGACATTTCGCGACACGAGATTGCTGCAGCCAAAAGGATGGATTTAAAACCAACTACGTGTTCTTAGAAATTATAGAATTTATGGACGAGCTCCAAATTCAGACAGAAGGTCCTGTGCGCGTCACACTGACTCAATGTATATTTCACTCGCTTCCTGAAATGGTTGTTTGTACATTCCCGGTACCAGAGGCTGAATTGAATTTAGTCCAATTGAGTCTGACCGTGATCACAAAGAGACCTCGGTGGGATATCATCCCATTTGGGTCTCTTCGGTCGCAAAGAATTCGTTGCGAATTCCCGTTAAATTAAAAACATTGTCAGATGTGCACACGAAACGCATCTTAAAGGGCTTATTTAGCCCTGGAACATTTCCTGACATTGTCCGCTGTGATGCCAAAATATGGTGTGAATAATATTTGGCATCTGTTGCCACTATAAAACACACGCACGAGATGCGTGCTTCTCTTGCGCCTTCTACCATACCCAATATCTAAGAATGTAGGCCTCAAGTCCGCTCTGTCACAAAGAAACGCTTTTGTCCGGAAAATCGGAAAGAGATCCGTACATTACCATAGGGGTTCTATTGCCGGTGTAAGCCAGAGAATGCAACGTGCAAAATCGGAAAGAGATCCGTACATTACCATGGGGGTTCTATTGCCAGTGTAAGCCAGAGAATGCAACGTGGTTCTTTCATATAGAGCTGGCCTACAACCGCCTTGCATGAATACANCCCCTGAAGGTAGCCAATTCCTCATGCAAACGCTTGATCAACTATTCACAGCTAACACTTTACACATTTATTGATATATGGTGATTTCAATACTTACACTTACCATATACCGCGTAGGCCAAATACATTCCCCTTTGTAATCGGCTCTAACCAACGAAAGGCACTTAGTCAATGAGGTGTTATTTATAGTTCTGCTGAAACGTGGGGGGCATTTTCTTCTGATCGTTGATTTATTCAGCTACTGGGCCAGAACAGGGTTTCTCGAACAGGGGTTCGACGCTTCCGCCGTCTAGACTTCCCAGAAATGAGTAGCGCTACTGAACCGTTTAAACTTCAGTTTAATTTTTAGTGAAAGTGCTATAGAATATCGTAAACCGAAAAGGCCAGAAACTGGATGCAATTTCTGCCCCGAAATAACCTCCGTGCAATTCGTTTGACTGAATGCCACCTAAAAGTATTCGGCAGCCTCTCGAAGATGTCCAACTTTTTTTGGAAAAAATCACAGGTGACATAAAACCACTTAGCCCCTTGCTGAACGCGGAAACGCTGTTAATCAGAAACCCGCGAATCAAGTATTCGAAAACAAGTCACGATAATGAAACTTCACGAGAGAAACAAAAAGTTGATGGTTATCTATATGAGACGCCGCCGATTGGAAAAACGAAGGACCAGCAAGCGACACAATTGTGATATCCGAAGTATTCAGGGAACATTATATCGGCCTGTGTTCTGTCCCGGCCCACTCGTAAAGACACGTTCACATTTGGATATAAT
>NW_008752134.1:165585-175072 GCF_000715545.1 Opisthorchis viverrini
GCCTGTGTTCTGTCCCGGCCCACTCGTAACATCCAATGCTTTCAGCACGTAATTAAGTAACACCTGTATCCAACTTTGCTTTAACGAATGATCATGTCAGTCAGCTCATGCCCAAGACAAACTAAGCTCCAATTACTCTTGTTCTGCGCCGAGCTTCATTATAGCTCATGAAGGCTCTCTCTATACCCAGTTGTGTATTTATTATTAGTCGAGGGCAATTCAGAATTTCCCTCAGTCTCGTGGCTATTTTTTCAGACAAAGTTGAAATTCCAGTGCTCACCGATTGGATGTAGACGCTGTAAACCAGTAATCATTTGACACGAATGATCTGAATTGCATACATGGTGAGCAAAGAGTGGAAAACATTGAAGAGGAAGTTGTAATAAAATATTTATCTATCTGCCTCTCGTCAAGCATATTGTTTTCAGTTCACCATGGAAGATCTCCTCATGGATCCCTCAACCTTGTGCGAATAATTCGGTGTACCTTCCTATGCATTACCCACGCGGACTTTTAGCTAATCAATGGGCCCCCTTCTGACAACCCTTTTCACATGCCAGTCCGTTTGATAGCATCAGAAAATCTCAGAGGCGAGGCCTTCTTGGCCAAGTCCTCCTTTTTGCAAGCCAACTATGTTAGCAGCGGCCGTGCACACAATAGACTCTGCTGCAAACAATGACGAGGTGTAAACTAATCTAACTCTGGCGTAAATAAATAATGATTGAGAGAAGTGTGACCGATGCCATCATTTTGCAGCAGTTTTTGTGAGGCTTTGGAAAGTAAAAATCATACAGTACACGGTCCTTTACAGGAGGACGGGTAGGGTCCGCAAACAGACAAGTTGCCTTGTATTATTATCTGGTAGGCAGACTGTTTTGTGCCACATCGTCAGATTACCCCACATGTTGAAAGAGCAAGTCGTCACAATTGTTCCAACCCCGATCGAGCTTGAATCTGTTTTGGTCCGTCCCCCGCATTGCCAACAAGGTTAAAGAGCCTGTGTTGGTATCATTTTTATGCCAACAAATGTAATTCAATTGATAGGAAAGCGAGGCAGCTAAGCGTCTTAAATTCGTGTAGGTATTTTAGACAAGAATTGAGAAATCGTAACGGGACAACTAGATTTGCTCGTTCGATCCTGGGAGAGACATGATTTATCACAAAGGCTGAGTGCTGACATCATCACGATTGAGCTGAGAATGAACTCGAATTATATTACCTCGAACTGTCCATTGAAAAAGCCTTCCTAATACTAACTCGAAAGAAATTGGTTATGCGCGAATCTGTGGCAGACTTATGCAAATTTTTAAGGTCAAACAATACATGAGGATAGATGTATGCCAACCCAGTTTTTGCCAAACCAGTTTTTGGATTTGTGGTAGTAAGCTTGTCAAATTTAGGAATAACTTATGGACAGTAAAAGTAAACTAACTACAGCTTCCCCCGATATTGAGGTTAACGTTAGTTAAAAAAATATTAAGTGACATCTTACGAAGAACCATTTTACATGCGGTTTTAATTTGCACAACTCGGTCCTGAACAACTTTTATGATGCGAGCGCAACTTGTCCGATCAAATTTGGTAATCCTCAGAATAACTGACCTCCAGTTTTTACTATCGGTAGGATTAATAGTAATCGTTTGTTTCTCATTTCCAAATCACGAACATACAGATCCCTACGATGCCCGTGCAGGTTCCTACTAGAATTTTATGCGCAACGTTGAAAAGAATTCTGAAACCTACAGTTTGCTGCCGTCGAGACTGTGGCGGATGCCTTTATTCCCGAATCTATTCCGGGGTTATAGTTCGTACCCTGCAAGTGCCGGTAGCCTGAGCAATGCTCCTGAAATATTTCTCTTATAAAATTGTTGTGTACTGGAAGAAAATGAGAACAGAACTTTCAGAGGTTGGGCACAATTTACTGACGACGTCCGAGAACACTGTCACGGGGAGGAAGCTTCGATGATACTCATTCTGTGTTCCAGTTAGCACAGCAACGAATGGCCCAAGCAAGCGTATTTCCAAATCTGGTTGATCAAACGTGTTCAACGCCTTCGTGAGCCTTGGTCACCAACCGAAATCCAGCGTCTTTCATGCCCTACAAATGCCATCAACCTTTAAAAACAGCCCATTTCGCATGTTTTTCGGTTTTTCTGATACTAATTGCAACTTTGAAAGCATCCGTGTCAGCGATAACGGTTGCTTGGATATTGCTCTATTTTTAACAACGTGGTCGCAACCGCCAGTCGAACTCACGGACACGACACTTCATATTCTGCAGCCAGTTTTCCAGCTATTCACACAATTGGATCTCATCACCTCAGTCGTGTACTACTTGCTTTTTGGTGTCAAGGTCTTTCAAGTTAGATCAGTGAGATAGCGCAATGTGTTATGAGAACGCTGTCGGGGACGTCATTTAAACAGAGTTCGATTGTCACAGGAGTTTCTAATGATTCACGTATACTTACCAGATTGAAACCGTCCTTATCGTTTGATGCCTAACCGGCAATCTCCTGTTTCATCCCAGAATTTTCGCTCTTTCAGCAAATATGCGTTATGTTTCATAGTGAATTCGAATTACGGTTTGGCTTGAGAATGGAAGATAGCTTGGCCACATTGAATGCATGACGTAAGGATTCATTAACTTCATCTTCTATTGCATGTGCATTATTTATCTTCTGCGAACGGAAGACTGCAATAACGATGCTATGAAGTGAATCTCCACAAAATGGCAGATTGAAACTACTGAGCTCGACCGGATGAGTGCACCTTTCAAACCTTCGTCTTACCCCAACCTAATTTGAATGCAGTAATGGAAACACATCAGTTAGCACACCAGCTTCACCTAACAGTATTGGATGTGCGGGCGGCTGGATCACTTGAATTAAAATGATTCCAAAAAAGAGTTTGATTCGAATCTTTCACGCGACTATCAAGAACTCGATGGGCCTGTTGATGTTCCGTAAAATCCTCGTTTCTCAGATTCCGATGATGATGATGATGATGATGCGTGATCGAGTAGTACGCGCTTGTTCTGAAACGCATTTCCGCTTTTCATACATCTACTGATCCCTTAATGCAAGCCAAAATGCCGCACCTAAGTCCTGGTGATGGTTCTAACGCATTCCAATCGAAATCTAGTGTTCCGTTGGAAGACGAACGCCACGTGACAACTCGACAGAGCTCCATTTTGTCAGAAACGGATGTCACAAAATATGCAGGAAATCACGCGTGCGCGCTGGCTCTATAAATTCGTTTTATATGCATTTGGTCATTACGGTGATTCGCAGTTTATAGCGGGAATGTTAGATAAGTTAATTATGTCAAGGCAAGCAACCGCGGGCACAGAAACCATACCACGAAAGATCCAGAGTACCATCATTTTATCTCCCAAAACCATTTTGTTATCAAGATTATTTCAATGGAGATGACGCCCCGTGTACTAGATTTGATATATTTTCCCCATTTCAGTTCACAATCATTCATTTTCAGCGGATGACAGTGAGCCTAAGTAATACCTCTAGTAAAAAATACTCAAAAGATTTTGAGTAAAATAACGTTCCTAGGAAGTTGGATCAGGAGTGAGTAGCTTTTTAAATAAATCGTTTATAGGCACTCTATGTGACCAAGTTTAACGTATGGATTCCAAATTTGGGTATCATTCTATATGGAAAAAACGCTGTCAAAAGAAACCAAGGTTTATTTATTGTGTGGGGTGAAAATGAACACCAGCATGCCAAATGCACATTCAGCACAGTCAGCACCTTCATGGATGGCTTGCTTCAGCTAATCCCATTCGAGAGTTCTTCAAATCAAAAACTGTAAACAAACTGCGCATCACTCTGTGTCCGAATGCCCATCCGGGCTGGGAAGTTGAGTCACGAATCCCCGATCTGCAAACAACACGCCCGCCTTCCGTTGACTGAAAGCCCATACGCAGTACATGATGAGATTTGATGAAGCAGTGGTAACGAAATGCAGTGTGTTACGATGCACTACAGAGCCCTTAGAAGATGTACATTTTATGGACAACTCCAGAAACGGTGACTTCGGTTGTACAAGCAGCTAGGCAGCTACGCATCTATGACACCAAGAATCTCCTATAGTAACCCCTGATTTCATGAGGTTACCAGCACTGCAACCAGCACAGTTAGATTTCGGACGGAGGTATTTTCGTGTTGATCACTCCACAAGCGTGTTCATTATGCGCCCGTAGGGAGAGGGACGGGATTTGAGAACATGAGCTCAGAAAGCCCGTGGTAAATTTGAAACAAAAAACCCAGTTTGGTTGTCTAGTCACGAAATTTCACACGGAACGGTTTCCGTATATCGACGTGGTATATTATCATACTGAGTGATATCTTCTTGTTCATTTTAGTGGCCGAATACTCGTATGACAGGATCCGGTTGCCCCCTTCACTAGCACATCCCGTTTGAAACCATGATCGAAACATCAAGCGACTATGCTTGTGGCGAATTCAAGAAACGGGTGTCAGACAACCAAAATCACTGTTGTGTTCCAGTGCAGCCTGACAGAAATCTATGAAGTAGATCACGCTTCGCTATAAAGCCACCCGCCCAAATACACATCCCAAGGCAATACGGTGGCAATCATGGAGGAACAAGCCGTGGTGGGTCTCAGTTCAAACGCCGTATTAGCCATTTTCGAAGCTTTATAGACATTGATAGCTTTTTCGTACGAGAGATTAACCTTACCTGCCTTAATGGGAGCCAGCGGCTTAGTGGAATGCCCATTTGCTAACCATATTCAGAAGGTACTGGGCTGATTTCCGTTTGTTCGGAAATAGCGGTCGGGAAAATCTGCAGCTGCTTGAAAGAAACAGGTCAGCGAACTCTCTGGTACAAGTATATCTGCGCCGAGATTGGCCTTGGAAACATATCTGTAAGACCCATCATTATTTTGAAACATGAGGGTTACCAAGCCAGTCCCGGCATTACTAAAACAGCACCTGCGGTGGGATCATCTTGAAACAAACGGTAGGATAAGAGGTCTGCACATGGCTCCAGGCCTGTGTTATTTCTATGGATCTATGAAGATTCAATTCGTTTATGTGACGATGGTTCATGCAAACATGCATGGTCAAGTGGAAGCTTAAAGAGGCTCTAGAGCTCTGGGACCCACCTAGTTGTTTGGGGTCGACCACAAGGAAACAAAACCACTAGAAGTAAAGGCTTGTGTGCATTGACGCGTATTAATCCAATGAATCGCCGACCGTTTGGTTGTAAGAAAAACCACTGAAAGTGATGGCTTCTTTTTGACGATTTTTTGATAAAATGTTTGATCAATCTGTCGAACTAATTCTGTGCTCGATCCCGTGATTTGTCCACCTGCGTGAGGCGGATAGGTTTCTCTCAACCTTGAGCCAACTCTATGCAACCACGCAAAAGTTTTCTAGTGCGCATGCCTAGAACAGTCGGGAAGCGAACAGGTATCAGGTCGAAGCACGTTGCTCTCGTGTAATTTAGCCCAACGTTTGGGCGATATGAAAACTGTTATTCAATTGGGTTATTTTCTCTTCCAACCCAGCAGTTTTTCCAGATGAAAACGTCGGGTGGGTTCCTGAAACTGTCAAAAATCTAATCTCGTCGTGATATGCGTTGTTCGCAGTTAAATTTTGACATTTCAAATCTGACTCTGGTTAAAGTTTTCTTGCACATTCTCCCGTCGTCCTAACCAAAAATCGTTTATCACTGAAGAAACGATAAGGCTGAAACGCAGCACAATTGGAACATAGGATACCCAATTCTGGAACCTACTTGCAACGCACCAGTTATAAATGAGCAACAATCTGGCTGTTTTAGCTGGATCACAATGAAAACGTTTGGTCCCATGCCACATTTATCAGCAGACGGGCTGTGCAGTATCTCCTTACTTTGCTTATCTGTAGTGCTGGAAATCAGGAAAATAAGAGCGGACTATCATGTATTTATTTAGTTTAATTTAGTTTTAATTTAGTTTAGCGTTTGTTAAGTTTCGTTTTTTGCCGCTAAATAAAAAAACCCTTGCAGTGAGTTTTCCGATATGTCCATGAAAGTATGCAATGCAAGGCTTGTAATTTTTATTTCTTACGTTGATACCCGTGCTGAGAAACTCACAGAAAGCTGATATGACTAGTAATAATGTGAAACTAAGAAAAATTTACCATCGCTCTAATCTGGTGTGTTGCAAATTAAATTGGAGTTACTTCCAATACACACAAATATTTTTAATGTAAAACTACTCATTTGGGCGCTCTGTTCCTCTCCTGACTCAACAAAAAGATGAATCTTGGGCCATCAAAACGCTTTGTCTGGACAATGAAACGTGAAGAAAATACAGTAGAATACACTCGCTTTATAAGTTATCAGAGGGTTTTCCACAAGACCTATAGAGTCAAACGCCTATTGAAAAAGGCTACATATATCAGGTAGGGTTTTCGAGCTGAGCTCCATTCACTTCAGCGCTAAATGCATCTGTAAATGACCCTAGGTCGTCACCACACTTTCCCCTCGAAGCGCACTCGTGGCGTTCTCGACGTAAACGCGATGCGCGCGCATTCCGATTAATAAAACCAAACTTTCCGATGTTGCCACAATTGATTAAGGGACAAGCGGAGTTGGTTCTCAGTTTGCTACTCATCAAATGATATTAGCTTGACTTGGTAAACTACGCTCCATCCTATCCTTAGCTGATTTTCGTTGATTTATTGTAATTAACCGTGTAAATGGCCACCAGGTGCCTTTCGCCCAAACAGGAGTAAGAATCAGCGGATGGGGAACACAGAAATTCGTAGGGAATGTACCCACCTTTTTCCAGAGATCACGCATTCTCCACTGAAACTCGATGCCACCAAATTCAACAGTCAGCATTTGGTATCTTCGTTCACGTTCGCAGTTCAGCCTGTGTATTTCCATCCTGTCACGCACAACATTTCGTTGCAACAAGCCATGAATTTGGTCAACCGACGCCCGGGGCCCGTACAAGTAGGGAAGTGCTGTATTGAATAGAATGCTGCAATCTTGCTGGCAAATTATCACTGGTCCCAGTGAAATTCTGAAACAAGTAGATCATGTAATTAAAAACTCCAAAGGAACAATATTTTTATCAACACAACCCCTAGTAGATTTTCGAAAATACGGACGGAATGTTCCACAGTGTACATTAAGCTCTAAGTAGAAGCAGCTCGTTTACGTTATATCGTTATTTGTGAGCATATCATGCTTCCAAGTCAAACACAACAGCATTTTCTGGATAAAAAAGTCGAGTTGGAGCTATTAAGATGTACATCTGCGCACGTTTATCTGCACAGTTTTTGAACTTAATCGGAGTGAATATTGACGAAGCAGAATGTGGGTGAATGTTTTTCAGAAAAAAATGAATGGAGATTTGCCCACGCGATCGCCTCTAAAGGTGACTAAAGTTAGAACATCCTGATCTATAAATTGTGTCTCAAATAAGAACATTCCGCTTGACAAACTTGGACGCAGTGTCAGCCAGATATGCCGTGAGCTAGGAACCATGTGCCTGAAGCATGTTGGATACAGCAGCTGCACCTTCCACCACAGAAATTTGACAAAGCGTCGGAGCTGCAAGCGAGCATTAGAGGAAACGCCATCATCAGGCAGATTTGGGGAACTTATAATGTCGATCAACGGGCGTGAAAACTTTGTTGAGAGAAACCTACCTATTAGGCCATTTATTTCGCTGTCATTAACATTTGGGAACTGTAGTGGGGGGGGGGGCACTTTTTTGGACGCGATTTTTGACTCATCCACATGAAGTCACTAGTTAATGCTTTAGTACATTGTTGAAATTCGGTGCACATCACACTACTCAATCGTTTACATTCAGCACAGGACTGGCCGGAGCGCCATCCCGAGGTGAGTGGTTGTCTTGCGCGCAAAGTACACTTCCTAATGGCCCCCGAAGTGTGATCAACTCATCCATTGTGAGGACGTTCGTCACCCTTAAAACCACCTGGTAATTAGAATGTCCCCATGTCAACTGACCAATGCCTCAAAGATAAAGACACCAGTAGTCGAACACTGACACGCATTTATGCCCTCTGAGTGAAATCTTCATTCAAAATAAACGACTTATTTGTTATTCACCAACCTGTAGATGGTAAAGTAGGACAGTCGCGGCGTCTTGATTCTAGGAGCAATCTCATTCATAGCCAATATAAAAGAAGTAACAGGGTTGTCCACTTAGAAGAATCACCTACTATATCGTTAGGTTCGCCTTAAACTATCGAGTATGCGTGCGATCCCACCCATTCATGTGGCAGCAACTTAAATGCTGCAGGTTTAAAGGGTGCGTCCAACATGCGGTACAATTGCACAGATTGATTAAGCGGGTTTGTGTATATCGCTTGTATGCTCAGTACTCGTAATAAAACCACCACGCGGCTATTTCGGCCAAAGTGCTTCCACAGCCCGGGGAATTCCAAGCGTAATGGGAGACGAGTTGACAGGCCTTTACTCCACCAAACGAAATCTTACCGTATTCTCCTTCCCGTAAGCGTTATTTCCTTTATATTTTCCACACAAGCGATAACAATTGATTAGGACATACTCAGTCACCAACGGTTTAAACAGAATTTTTAACTCAGGAGGTACAGGGTAGTCGACGCTGGCTCACCTGCTGCTGGAACTTGGCTTTTTCGGCTGTTTTGGTAAAATTTAACATCGCTCGTAACATAAGCTATCTAGCCAAAATAATTTTTGAGTAATCTACTGATCTCCCTTGGTTGGTATAGGGAACTCAGTAAACTGACGTTTTATCGTTGCACGACTGTACCAGGTTGATGCATCATCTGGAACTGCTCTCGGTGAGGACGCGGTTGCAGTGGCGAACTATTCGTCCGTTATTGAGCCCTTGGAATCTGGCTTGAAATAACCTACTGACGACTGTGTTTCACACACACGTGAACCTTGCGGAAAATGGAGAGCGATTCACACAATAAGCTAACCAATACACTTTACCAAAAATCGCCTAACCAGAAAGACTGAGGGGTGTCACATTTTTGTTTCGGTCACACGCGCGGACCCTGAAATTTCTCAATGAATTTACGTGAATTACAAGTGAGAGTGCTACGATTATCATCAAGTGATCAGTCATTATTAGTTTGGTTTGCGAACTGGAAGATGGTTGCCCGTATTCAGCGTACTATAACGTGATACTACAGTGCTATTAACTTGCTTGTAGGCTATCACACATCGTGGCGGTCATTTGGTGTCTTATCCTCTTTCCAATGGTTTTCCACTTACCTTCCATTGTGCAGAGTTCCCNTTCCACCACAGAAATTTGACAAAGCGTCGGAGCTGCAAGCGAGCATTAGAGGAAACGCCACCATCAGGCAGATTTGGGGAACTTATAATGTCAACGGGAGTGAAAACTTTGTTGAGAGAAACCTACCCATTAGGCCATTTATTTCGTTTTCATTAACATTTGGGAACTGTAGTCGGGGGGGGGGGCACTTTTTTG
>NW_008752134.1:176803-187676 GCF_000715545.1 Opisthorchis viverrini
CTCCGGACTATGGTTGATACCTCGAGTTCACGCACAGCAATCTTCTCATGAATTTGGTGTCCTGGTTCGCGATTCCTGTTCAATACCACTTTATTCACACACCTAATTAGTCTTTCCGGAGCTCTATTGCTGTCAGAAGCAGGTAACGCGATTTAACTACTGCTGTTTGGCCGTCCTCTTGAGTTCGATAGGCTAGATAAATGCGTTTCGCCCTTGACTTAATAGCGTGATGATGGTTCCGATCAGCCGTAAGTCCATTTCTACTTTCTTTGGGCAACTGAAAATCCTAGAGTTCAAGTGTCGGTGCACTCCAAATGGATGTAGACAATGCAAAGCAGTTGTCATGGGACGGGCACCTTATTGTGAATGACGACATGGCGTCCATATGACGTTTTGACGAGACTCAGCGAATGGCTTCTTCACGCACAGTGAGATAAGATCAGAAGAACTCATGAGGATAGATTCAAAAATGAATTATTACATCCGGCTCTCTATGTACATATGTTTCCAACTGCGCAATTAAAAACGTCCAAAAACGCATTTGATTTTCTATGGATGATTGGGCGCGACTTCTCGTGTGTTGCTCGTATGGACTTCCGATTAGGCTATGGGGCCCACGCCAGACCTCTCCTTGAACATGCAAACCAAGTTATCTAATCAGGATGCATGAAAGACGTAAACCTGTGCTTGTCCAGCGCGCTGGTACAAAAGTGGTTGCCGGTCTCGAAACCGTGGACAACGAAATACGCCCCGAGGTGCTGGACCGCTTTCCTCTAAAGTATCGTCTCGTTCGAGCCACCAAATTCTTATTTATACCTCGTTCAAACAAGGCGTGTTCAAAATGTTTTTCGTTTTTGACACAGACAACATGGCGAAATGATTACTAAGATCGGAGCACACAGTTTCACCGGGCAAAATCTTTTCCCCTTTTCGGATATTCGTTGCGTGGAGTAACTTTATTCTAAATGCGGTCCACGCTTTTCGAAAAATACACTAATCTGCAAATCAATTTGGTTTTCAGGAGAGACTCAACCAAATCTCTTGTTTATGATATTCTACAACTGAATATGCTGCACACAGGCCGGCTCATGTTTCAGTTGACACGATATTCGAGATACTGCAGTATATTTTCATGAAGAAAGCTACTCACAAAGTTGGTGAAAACTCTTCGACAGCCCACGACCGGTTTCGCCCCTCTTGGGGCCCCTTATGGCGAGGGGCGGGCAGGTAGGCGCAGTCCCCGAGTTTCCGTCAAATTTATGGTCTGCTTGAACCCGAATTAGACTGTTTCCGAGAAATACACTAATTTGCAAATCAACTTGTTTTTTCGAAAACAGTGCAATTTGGGTAGATTAGATCATAAGTTTGACGGAAACTCGGGGACTGCGCCTACCTGATGAGCCCCAAGAAGGGCAGGGTTTTGAATGCGATTTTTATTAAACAGATGTTCACAGTTTGCCTAGTATACAAACGCCAGGATGTGTACAGGAGCTGGATATTTAAGCCTGATTTTTTCTGTCATCTACCCCGTGCGCCACAAAACTCTTGCTTGTAGGAGCATCCAGCAACCACCATCTGATTAAAGACCACTTGTTGCGACATTATGGTGGTTCTGTTTCAGCAATTGGTTACTTACGGCCAATCGCATGCTAACACATAAACCAAGGCTTAAATGCACTAAAACGTTCCACAATTGGCTTCTTGAAATATAATGGTTAATGCTTAAATATCTCTCAGTCTTTAGTCTTTGCACTTTTGATACATCCAAGCCAGGTATATGTAACCCCACTGCATCAATCTTCCCACGATCTCACTAGGTTACCCAAACTTTAATGAAACTTCTTGTTAGGGTGGACTTTGACCCCTTCGTTCCCCGTCAATTTAAGCCGTGATGCACACCGGGTGCGGTTTCCTTCCATAGAATCCCAGGCGAAACCTGAAAGATATTACTGGGAAACCAAGCTTCTCCCGAAGTGTTCAGTTTACTAACAGATTTATTACCGGTTAAATGGAATGAGCAGGCAGTTTTAGGTTGTAGATGTGAGGAATGACTATCTGTTATCTTGTTTGGAAACTCGTTTGTTCGTTTGTCTGCAAAGCCCTCTCACATTGTCTTCAGTTGCTGACTAATGCAAAAGACTGCGGAAATTCATGGTGCATGTCGGCTGTGTTGGACTCACCTGGTGGCCTGTACTGTCCATGAATCACCGGGCGGCAACAGAGGAACGTATACCAGCGGTCCCACATACCGATAGTCATGAATTCCGCCAAACGAAAAAAGGCCGCCTCTGTACACACCATCTCCATCACTGTGAGGAAAGAAACGGTTTTCATAAAAACAAGACCGCGGATGGATTTTCCGGTTTTTGCCAGGCGTCCAACAAAGCATATTACCCTCCAATATTTTCACACTAAATTACTTTGGATGTCCAGCTCAGTGTTAGCTGACAAAACGATATTCCGTCGAACAAAATACGTCCGTTCTCGAAGATTACTGTGGTCTCGGGAAGCCTCCGAGTTTTCTTGGTTTATTCATTGGTATTCGTAAGTCCGAAGACGCGACACACTTACACCTCTCGTTTACGGTGATTTTCCTGATGGGAAAGTATCACAATCCCTTTGGATGGTGTATTCCTTGCCTTAATGGGTGAGGTTTAGTGGCTAAATATTCCTCATCCCCTTTAAGCTGAAGATCTCTTTGTGCTCCACCGTTTCGCATAAAGAAAAAAACATTTTTGCGCACGAAAACATCACACTCAGACTAGCTAATGCATATGATTGCTCGAGAGCTTGCGGATCGGATCTGATGAGATCTTTCAACTTGCATGCCCATCGTATTCATAGACGACCATAAAACTTGAAAACAGAGCAAAACTCACGGGCGAAACCATATAGTGAAAACAGGATCATCTGGAAACAATCTCACAAGAGTCTGAGCGAAGCTCTCCGTTGTAACCGTCGAGACGGGTGCAAGTCCCATTCTTCCAGAAAAATTCTCAAGAAAATATGGACGCGACCTGATGATCTCGATCATTTGAAAATGAAATTTTACAAGAGCATACTCGCCAATCTGTTCGGACTAGTTCAACCCAGAAATTCACCTACCCGAAGTACGTCAGCAGCTCTTCCTCCTTCGAGTGGGTGTGTGCCGACATTAGTGCAAAACCTGGTCACGTCCACTTCCGCGGTTGTTGAGGCCAAAGCGTTATAGAACGCGTAATCATTATGTAACAGTCTTTCTTGTCCAACAATCAGCGAGGTGCCAAAGGAAGTGTCTACTTCAACACTTAACGTCTGACCTGGAGTTCCAACCTCTATATCCATATACAAATATCCCTGAACGAATATATCCATTGTAATTTCCAACTTACCTCAGCATACAATTTGAGTGGGTGCGAGTACGCTTGCCTCTTTTGGCGTTCGAGCTTTATTTCCGTGGGGTAAAAATGTATTACGGACAAACGGTAGCAGAAAACGCAGAATTACAGTGTGCAGTGAAGCGACTCACTAGTGTTGCAGATGAAGCAGGGTCGAGTGTAAAAGTAGATGCATTATGAGCAAGTATGTTTCAAACATAGTACAGGATGATGTATAAACAGATGTTGCAGATGAACAACTTGTGTAAACGTAAGGTTTGTGGTCTTTCTGCGACCGTGCAACATTTTTCTACTCGGAAAGGCAACCGGGATTGGTCAAACGTTTCAGTTAGTTACCACTGATTGTAAAACCAAGAGGACTCGTTTGAATTATCTGTTTCACCAAAATAGTTCGTTCTTAGAAAAGTTGGTTGCTTACTGGTTCATTGAATTGCGGTGCTATCAAAGACACTCATGTTTCTAGCGCTGAGCTCTGCAAGCAATCCGACCCATTCCTGAATAACGAGAAAATGAATTTGAGGTAGAAGAAGCACAAAGCCTGCACGCACGCGGACTTTACCCAATAATCGCGCGCATGGCAGGAGACATTTTTATAATCTAATTACTCCTAAGGGTTTGCCTGTCATACAGGATTGTATTTATCGCTAGGCCTTTTATTCAGTCTCGACATAGAGTAACAAGTGCTCTGTGATTCTTTTTCCAGAATAAAATTTTGTAAAAGAAGGTTGCACAACTGGACCGGTCATTTACAATATCTGTCAACCAAATTGCAAACCACTGTACTTCAAGGGTCTTGTGTGCCCGACCAGATTACGTGCCGTATTGTTTTGTTTCGAAACGGCCTCTTTGGACTGTCTTATTGAGATATCTCTTATTTTCTCGACCACAAATGGCTCATAGGGTTTTCTGCTTTTGGTGGCGTCAAAGGATTCACAAAGAAGTTGTGTTTTGGGGCATCCAGTTCAATTACGAACAATATACGGCACCACAAACACCGTTGATAGGCTTAGTTCAACGCACGCCGAAATAACGTCTATCGAGACGAATGTTCCTTATTTTACTTTATCCGGAAGAGCCCAAAATGGGATGTTGGCGGCCCACACCTTTGTGGATTGGATGGAATATGATTCCGGGTGGTTTTGGTGCTGCCACGCCTTGACATGTAGGAAGAGTTTAGCTTCACTCGTTTGCTCTATGTTGAATACTCTTCTGAAAAGACAGCCAATTTCTCTTGATAATTCCTTTGTTATTAGTTCATTCAGGGTTCTCCTGGTCACACATTCGGAGGTGTACGGCACACGCATTATTGTGAAAGCCCGAAAACAGCTCTCCACTTTCATTCGCAAAATCCATCTTTTTTCAAGCTTAATCTCTAAATACAAATGCTGGAAAATCCCAGTGTCAACATTCATGCAGCCTTCCGTGATGCTAATTTATAAATATGTATGCACATAAGCACACATAAGGATTCATTTAGCGGCAATGCATAAACTTGCGAGAGACTCGCCAGGATGTTTTCACCTTATAGGTGCAACTGACTTGAAATCTTCTGTCAGCAGATGAGCATCTCTTCTTGGGAACACTGCCGTATATTTTTTTAGTTGCATAGGATCTCATGCGCCATTTAAGTGATGTTTGTCTGGACGAAACAATCTGGGCGAATGTGAGTTTCTAGAACAGTCAATGTGGATTAGAAAATAGTGTCAGTCTGTTGGGATCTTCCAAATCGGCGAACTGCTATTAAAGACCGGATATCGTTGGTTTTGGTATTGCTGGGGTCGAAAGAGTGCCGCCCGGTGCATGGTTCTGTAATTGGCATATGAAACGAAGTGTGAAAGAAGTAAACGCCAAAATTATGGTATTTTCAGCAAATGGACGGACAACTTCCAATATTAAAATCAAAGGCGAATAGTTCACCAATATTATTGGTTATTATACGGAATAGAGCAACCCCAACAGGAGGTATTGTCATAGTGAAACAGCGTGTTATCGACGTAGATTTGCGACAACTGTCCTGGTCGCTACTCCGCACACGGACGAAATATCGGTAGGCCAGTCATTATGCCCCAGGGTTTCCTGGATGATCCTGTGCTTTGCATTGCTACAACTATCTGTCCAGTGTTACAAAATAGCTGATTAAAGCCTCCATTTTCCTCGCATAGGGTGCTTTCTATTGATTCAAATCTCACGAAGTATTGGCTCTCGCGTTCGCTGTAAGCGTTCAGGTATGCTTACTCAGGCTAATTGGAACGAAGTCTTGGCTCTCGCGTTCGCTGTAAATGTTCAGGTATGCTTACTCAGGCTAATTGGAACCACCGGATATGATATCCTAGGATCTTCTCAACTGAAGAGTCTTTTCTTTATAAACTAAGTGTAGTGCTCGGATTGGTGTATGAGTAACGCAAATTTGGTGCGTGATTCAGGGGCAGAGCTCCTCGGGTTTGGTAGTCAATCATCGCGTCGCTTGTTCTCACAGTCATAGGAAGCGTTTAAATTTGAGAACTTAAACTCTTGAATTCCAAAGGTAGTAGACTCAGCTAAGGCGATATAAGTGAAGATGAAACGGCGCCGTTTTGACCGTCATTAAATGATCAGATGTAAACGTCAGACACAAACATACGGTCGAAAACATTTTCATCCCCGCTGATGAAATTAGGCTTTCGAGAAGCACCATCGGAAGTTTCAGTCAGGTTTCCATCACATCATTTCGTTGTCCACAAGCTTTTATTTGCCTTAGCTTATTTCATGAAAATCAGCTCGGGTAGGTGAGAAGGCAGCAAGAAAAAGCCCTCTAGGTGATGCCGCAAAAAAAGCCACCAACGAAGGTAAAATCGAATGAACCAGCGAGCTTTTATTGGTCAGTTGCATCGAAGACATGCCAGCACCTTCACGATACGGCAGCTAACAATGTGTTTTCGATTAACTCAAATCTTAGATATTCTTAGCAAATCAACCCAGAACCAATTTCCGATAACAGAACTTTCTTCGGAAGGCGGCAGCCCCATTGCAGATGAGATGAGTCTTATCCTGTGTTATTTGTGTTTGGCTGACTTCAATTTTCCCTATAATTCCCGGATACGCCGAATAATTCCTTGTCCAACATATTCTTGTCTGTTGTGTACCTAACACATTGTGCTCAGATGCCGTCCTGGATGTTTTCAACCTCGTTTTCTGTCTTGGTTTTCCATAGATGGAGTGGTTCACTAAAATTCATCAGACCTGTGAAATTCCGGCGTTCAGTTATTCTTCTCCTGTGGCTATCATTTTAGTGCGATAGATGAATCTGATACACAAATTTCCCGAAAAGCAGATTTACGTCCAAAATCTTGCGTAATTTGTCGTTTAAAAAGAGCAAATCACCGGGTTCCCAGGAAACCGGTTATAGGGCTATGTATGGTGCATTTATCTGTACGGCTGCGAGAATTTATCAATGTTGGCTACGGATACATTTCTATGCCTTTGACCGTCGATATGTCAAAAACGTCATGTGAATTGAATGAACTGAATTATCCAAGTTCTAATCCTAAACGGGACTTTCTCGCGCTTGGAAAACGCTGATTCGAATAATGTATTCAGTAATGCGCATATTGCAACATGGGCCCGATGCGCAACCACTCAGAAGTATGCATTTTTTCCTTCCAAATTAGTAGGTGCCGAGACCCAGATGTGGACAGCTTCTAACAAGTCAAACTCAACGAAATATATAATAAGAAAAGTCTGAATGCGGTTGGGCCTGATTGCATTGTGGGATGCGCTCGAATTATTGCCTGAACAACACTGGCAGTCTTGTTGGCCGATCTCAGTGCCACAGTTATGGAACACTCGTACCGTACATATCAGATGAGACAACCGGATGCCACTGTGGCAACATTAATCTGACTTCGATTTCCCATACAAACCAACCTAGCCGACAGTGGTCTACATGAATGCCCTGAGTCTAGGTGATTACAAAATGTGGTCTACTGTGCAGGCCAATTTCCTCTGTGCAATCGGAAACTAACGTCTTCATCAAGCTGTCGATTACGAAGGATTAATACTGAACTTGATTAACAATAATATATCCTAAAAACTAACCTCAAACATGGAATGCATCATGCCTGCATGCCACTCAGTTGGCGGCGAAACCTCAGTGGTAGCGGTTCTGCACCAAATTATCAGACCTACAATATACCAAGAGCTCATCGAATTTTCAAAAACGAATATTGTGTTGACTATTCGATGCCCGGCACATAGCTCTTGTCACCGTCACTAAAAGTAACCGATTAAAATTGGGGCTTCTGTATCGCCTAATTTGCAAGCACCCACCTGCAAGTTTGTGATAATTACGCTTTCGCCCGTTTCTTATTTAATTTTTATTATCCAGCACTAACCTGTTAAATGCACTCAAAGACATTGCGTGATTTTCACGTTCAGGCTGTCTCTCAAAGAGGTTTCCCTAGGTACCCCTGGTGGATTTTGCGCGTAATCCTCTCCATGTCATTCAAATGACAAAATTTATCCAGATTGGACATGGGTAGTCAATTTTTTTGTCCATTATATCTACATCATACCCTGTTAGGATGTTGTGGTAAATTAACCGAGATGTGGAAATCACCCGACATAAATCGACCATCGGAGGTTGTGAAAAATGTATCATTTTAATATCGTATGAGAAATACGGCAAATATTACGAATCCGCTTTTATTTGTGTGATAAAAAACGCCGGATAATATAAGAGAGCAAGAAGCTTTGCTTCATCAGCCACTGCCTCAGACTTACGCAAGACAGGATTATAAACTCACAAAGTGTCAGGCTATCTGAACATTCTGGAAAGCTGGAAGTTACACTTTTTGTCTGTTTTAGCGTATAAATTGAATCCGATTATTATGGAGGCGGGGCTGCTATCGGGCGGACCGATCCTATAGTGGAACTTGATAGCTTTTTGGTAATCTGAGCGCTGCTGTTCAAAAATAACCTAGCATTGGCCACTACACTTAATCAAGTACACGGGTGGGATGAAAAGTAGATGATGGAACAAGTGATGGTTTCACGGAATTTAACCCTTACGAAGCCCCAAGTTTCAAAGACCAGTCCTCTGAAAAGAGTCACATTCGGTCGATTGTGAGCGCGGACACATATGTGGTCCACAGCATGTTGAATGTGAAAATACACAACCTACTGCATTCCCCCCTACATACAGGCCATATTGTGGTTACCGTCGAATTGCGCTACACCCGTCGTGTGCAACTCGAGGAACACAGCACCGAATCCCTCAGGGACCCTAGGAAGATAGAACCTTCTTTGCCGTAATAACAGCGTGATTTCACTTTTTCAGCGCAACTATAGGGAACCGAAATGAACGCTGAATATAACTTTTAGGAAGTCGTGGTAGTGCAAGCCTCTGGAGGCTCCTACGGTAGACCTTACGTGTTTCGAGGAAGAAATCATTATTCATTCAACAAATGCGGTCACATCGGCCACTCGAGTGAGCGGCTTTAATGTCTTCCTTGCATGACCTAGACGATAGCATAAGATGAGCTCCGACGTCTGGTTCGAGCGGCTTCTCTTCAGCCCTTCAGCTCCGCTTGAAACATGAGAATCTGGGCAGATGCTTCGAATTATACCTAATTGTAGGTCAGTTCAACTAAAAAAACTTGGTCCAGTGGGGGAAGAGACAGGCCTGAACAGGTCTCTAGCAACGGGCTTCACAGTGTAGTTCAGCACGTGTTTTCTTTTTGCTAAAAAAATGCCGTATGGCTGATACAGTTTCAGTGCGAAAATGAGCTAAGGGGCACTAAATATGCCAAAATGGTAGCTCCTCTCTCATCAAACAAGGGCAGTTTGGTTTTACAGATCGCCGCGCGTTTCGTGGTTTTAGCGTATAAACTGAATCCGATTAATATGGAAGCGGGGCTGCTATCGGGCGGACCGATCCTACTGGTAGGTAAGTTCCTTTACAGTTGTGGATTTACAGTTCTCAGCAGAATGAGAAAGGCATTAAGTTCCCACATTACGAAGGTCAGGTCATTGTTTGCTTGGAGTTAACTCCGTGCGCCTTGGTTTTTGGCACTTAGCATTGGATTAGCAACGCCAGGGTTTGCAGCTAGTTAACCGGAAAGCTTGCTGTTGCTGGGTGATCATGCATGCGACACGCAGCAGCTTTGGTCCCTTGAAACACCCATACTGATTGTGACAGGATCGTTTGTCTCACGAAGTACACCCAGAATTGTGAACAAAGACCCGGCGCCGAACAATCCGAAAACGAATGATTCTCTCTAAAACCTTAGATCAACCTCGGGATGCCTACAAATATAAGCTATACATTCTATATTGGATGAGGTTTTCACACAAGCGCGACCGATTTAGCAGGAATCAACCTATGCTGCGTGCATAGTTAAGCTCTCTTCTCTGATGGTTTCAATGCCCCAGTTAATATTTTTCGGACTGCGTTCGAAATCATCCATCAACCACAGGAGTATGCCGGTAAGCTAGCACCGCATACTACAAACACTGTCTACTTAGCCACCTTCAATGTTCGCACACTGAAGCAAGCAGATCAACAGGTGGCTCTTTTGCGTACGCTGGACCCCCTCTGTATTGCTGTACGTTGTCTGCCGGAAACAAGGAGGCAGAACGCAAGTGCCGTGATCGAACTGCTCCTTCACTCTCCCCCAGGTTCCAGCTGTGCATCTCTGGTGATGCAGAGGCCGCTGTAGCTGGGTTATGCTGGGGTTAGTATTTTATTTAGCGAAAGAGCGGAAGCGCCTCTGCTTGACTGGATACCCGTTGATAGTCGCCTGTGTGCGGTTCGTTTGGCAACATCGGTGAGAGAATCTCGAGGAAGTGAGGTTCATCGCACCTTGTTTATTGTTTCTGCTTACGCCCCAACTGGCTGTAGGTCTGAACCTGCCAAGGACAGTTTCTATGACGCTCTAGGTGCCCTTCTACAACAGGCTAAAAGCTCAGATATCGTTGTGGTTGCTGGTGATACGAACAGGTAGGTATACCAAGCGCTGCTGAGGCCCGATTGGGTGGTCGTCTTGGTTTGGACACTAGACGCACGGACAACGGAGACCGGTTACTTCAGACGTGTGCCGGTCACAGTCAGTTCCTTTGCAGTACGAATTTCCGGAATAGCGGAAATCGCTTGACAACGTAGTGTCCACAAGTGAAATGGCGCCGAATCCAAATGGACCGCACTGCCGTCAGTTATCGGTGGCGAGGGTCAATCACCGCCTGCCGCTCCTTCTGAAACACCAGCGTGGACTCCGACCGTGCATTTTTACGCTGCTGCTTTTCATTGCGCTTCTCAGGTGTACGCAAAACGCGCACACCCCGCTTAGCCACTGAAAAGCTAGTGGACTCAGAAGTCAGAACCAGCTCCCTGAATCCCTGCCTGACGGCACGGTGTCGGATACAAACGGCCGCTGGGGAAAAATATCCAAAGCACTACTCAAAGCAGGAGAGTCTGCTTGCTATACAACCCAGCCAAACACATCCAAGCATTGGATCTCTGA
>NW_008752134.1:188316-188742 GCF_000715545.1 Opisthorchis viverrini
ATTTGGACCGCTGGGCACAGTACTTCGAGCAGCAATTAAGGCGGCCATCTGCCTTCTCTAATACAGAGACCACAAACAGAAACGTGGGCCGTAATTATGGAGCAGCCTGCAGTCTCGGAAGTGTCCGAATGCATTTCTTTGTTCAAGCGCCACGTGCTGCTGGTCCTGACGACCTTCCACCTGCTCTTCTTAAGGATGGCGGTGGATTCCACAGTCAGTGCCTGTCTAACCTACTTGGGTCTACCAGGGAGAAGGAGACCGTCACACACAACTGGGATAATTCGATAGTAGGGCCCATTTTCAAAAAGGGTACCCACGGATTCACGGATTGATACACAGGATCGACGCTTTTGCCCAAGATTCCCGGGTCGGTTTTGTTCTTGTCGGTCAGTGGCTGTCGTTCACCTGAAAGGCACAAGTGAAAAA
>NW_008752134.1:190159-193851 GCF_000715545.1 Opisthorchis viverrini
TTCAAAAATGGTACTCGCAGTGAATTCAGCAACCACAGATATGTTAGTTTGACGCCTGGTGTGACAAGGCTTCTGGCATCACTGATTCTTCGTCGTCTTACGGTGGCACGCGAAGTTTTGACTCGTGAGAATCAAGCGGAATTTCGACCGGGTAGAGGCTGCGTTGACCACATCTTCACACTAGGTCAGGTGTTAGAGCAACGCTGCATGTACAGACGACCCACAATCCTAGTATTCCTTGACTTCAAGGTTGCTTTTGATCTGTTGATCGATGAGTGCTGTTAACTACACTTGGTCGACAGGGTATGCCCTAGTAGCTTGTAAATATAATCCGATCCCTATATTCACATACTTCTGGGCGGGTGAGAGTGTGTGGTGAGTTCCCCAAAAGCTTCCCAACAAAAAGTGGTGTCAGGCAAGGATCCCTATATTCACATACTTCTGGGTGGGTGAGGGTGTATGGTGAGCTCTCCAAAAGCTTCCCAACAAAAAGTGGTATAAGACAAGAATGTCCACTCTCCCCATTTCTATAGAGGAAAACGTTGGTTGCTCAACATCTACGCTACTCTCCCATTCTTGTTCAACTCTGTCACTGATGAAATAATGAGGCAAACATTGAACGGTTTTTGAAACCCTAGTGTTGAAATTGTTGCCGGTGAGAGCTTCGTCGATCTGGAGTACGCAGATGACATCGTCCTCATCTTTGAAGAGGATAGCGAAGCACAAGCCGTGTTAAGTAAGGAGACCATCATCCTACCATCTTTTGGCATCCTCCTTGCACCTTCGCAGTGCAAGGTCCTGCTCCAGAACGTGCCATCTGCAAACATACCCTTTACAATTCAAGAAGAACCAATGGAGATTGTGAAAAAATTTTACTACCTCGGTAGTTGTAGTAGCTCTGCAGGAAGTGTGTCCGATGAAGTCAGTGCAACAATCTCAAAGGTTCGAATCACGTTTGTCAATTTGCATCACTTGNCTCTCACTGGATCTTAAGGATTGTGTGCACCAGGCTACAGTAAGAGTGGTGTTGTTGTATGGGTGCGAGAAATGGCCTCTGTGGGCATATGATGTGCGCGTCTTCAGGTTTTTTACCCCCGATGTCTCAGAAGCGTGGCTGGTTGTGGGTGATGTTAGCGTGTCAGTAACGTGGCGATTAGAAAACGGGTAGTCGGTTGCGCTGCAGGCACATCAATCCGAGAAAACATCCAACATCATCGACTACGATGGCTTGGTCATGTGCTACGTATGCCGAGACGAGTGTTGTTCTCCGTGCCCCGTTCAGGATGGCGCAAACCGCGAGGCCGACAGCACATGGACATTGCAGAAAGGCCTACAAACGGTCACGAGGAGTTTGGGTGTTGTCGGTGTTGTGCGACTGCAGGATGGGGACCCGTGACCCCATCTGTGCTTGGCTGGAGACGTTGCAAGAGATGGCGGCTAATCGAGGTCAGTGGCGTTCGCGCTGTCAGTTTCTTTCCAAATTGTCTGATTGAGCGGTTCGAGGTGTAAGCACCTCGACAGCTTGACATGGGCCAGCATTAGGTCCCCTTCCTCAACCACTTTCTTAAATACCATGTGCGCTGGACATTCAGTGCTTGTATAAACTAATATTTAATTTCCTCCAGGATACATTTGATTTTCCCCAGGTTTAGCTGTTGAGACTTAGGTTTGCTGTTATCCAAGGGTTTTAGTACGATGCTCATCTAGATAAGTTGAGTCCCCATCGTTTTATCGTATGAATAGCACCTTGTTTGTTTTTGTCAAGTGATCCGTTTGAGTATTACAGCGGTCAATGTTCCCCGTTACATGGGCATTGTCAAACTAGTGGGCGCTTGCGAACTAACGGTCGTTTTTTAATCTAGTCCCCAGTTGATTTCTTCGCGGATGCCCCCATGGCCGTATGGTGCTAGTTTCAACCGATGAGGAAACGACCAATCTAGATCTTTGGTAGCTGGAACGTGGAACGGACAAGTTCTGGCTTCATCCACAAATGTTTTGATGAGTACGGTTGTGCTGAGATCCCTCATGAGTGTAATTAAGACACAGACGGATGCCGCCTGAACGAGTTCATATCAAACCTTGAAACTTGAACCAAACACAAGTTCGCCACCAGGCTAGTTGTGGCATTCTGCCGTGTAGGCCTGTCTTATTTGAACTGACTACAATTAGGTATAATTTATAGCACATACTCAGATTCTCATGTTTCAAGAGGAGCTGGAAATCCGAAGGGAAGCAGCTCGAACAAGACGATGGTGCTCATCTTATGCTGTCGTCTGGGATATGGAAGGAAAACATCAAAAACGTGACCGATGTAGCCCTCATTGGATTAAAGAACGATGTGTCTGTCCTCGAAGCACGGATAATTTGCATAAGGTTTACCGTAGGAACTTCCAGAGGCTTCTACTACCACAGCACCGAAAAAACAACGCTGAGCGTTCATTTTGGTCCCTATAGTTCCGCGGAGAGAGCGAAATCAAGCTGTCATCACTACAAGGCGGTTAAATGAACGAAATCGGTTGGAACATGTCTCCTCCGTTTTCACATTCCCCTGAATATCGTTAGATATATCTAGCCCCATCTTCCCAGGATCCCTGATGGGTTCCGTGGTGTGTTCCTCGACTTACACGTGACCGGTGTCGCGCCATTCGACCGTAACCACAGTATAGACTGTATGTAGGAGGAACCGCAGTACGATATCCACTTTTACAATGCAACTTTCAATATGTTTCAGACCACATAAATGCCCATGCTCAACAGTGATGGCATGTGACTCATTCTTCTCGGTGTACTAATACTCCGATAGTAATGCTTCGTAAAGGTAAAGTTCTGTGTATCGATCGCCTACTACATCATTTGCGAGTAGTTTCACCCGTATATTCGATTGATTCTAGTCGCGACTGCTAGATTGCTTTTGAACAGCAGCGCTCAGATTGCCAAGAGACTGTCGAGCTTTTACTAAAGCAGTGAGATCGAGGCATTATTATCAATAAGGTCACAAAACAAATCAGACAAAAAGAGTGATTTCCATCTTTCCAGAATAATTAGGCAGCTTGACACTTCGTGTGTTTATAAAGTCTATGTATATCTTCCAGCATCCTCGGATCCTTAGAGCTTTTAGCTGTTTCAAAGTGACTTTCTTGCACAGACTGAAAATGTACATACGTAAAATTGGGGTCTTTGAAAACGCGGCGCGAAATTTGGGCTTCTCATGAACCCAGAGCACCGAAGTGCTCAGCAATGATTCCTGAATTGGATAAAATGCAACTCAAACTGTTTGAAAAATTGTGCCCTTTTAAGATTTATGCCGAATAATAGCAACGTTTTCATATCTTGATGAATCACAAGGGGTATGATGAAGCGGGATTCACTGTACGGGTTGAGGTGGTTTCTTTTCTTTGATCAACGTTTAATACTGGTCAACTTTGATTTCGAAGGGTGGAGAAGAACTTATGTTCAAACGTGAAACTTATAAGCCGATGGGCCGCCTTCAGAACACAATCCTGTGAACACGAATTTGAGATTGAAACACTCATTCAGGTATTTATAAATCTGGCCTTTGAGAGGAAAAAAGGCTAACCGACGGTCAATAAAACTGATACTGACGCCCTAAATGCTTAGTTCGATGGGTTTGTTTGTTGCAGGTTACATCCGACTGTGAGCGATCATCATTTAAGTTAAACATGGTAGTTTGA
>NW_008752134.1:193857-209593 GCF_000715545.1 Opisthorchis viverrini
GTGTGTTTATAAAGTCTATGTATATCTGCCAGCATCCTCGGATCATCTGAGCTTTTAGCTGTTTCAAAGTGACTTTCTTGCACAGACTGAAAATGTACATACGTAAAATTGGGGTCTTTGAAAACGCGGCGCGAAATTTGGGCTTCTCATGAACCCAGAGCACCGAAGTGCTCAGCAATGATTCCTGAATTGGATAAAATGCAACTCAAACTGTTTGAAAAATTGTGCCCTTTTAAGATTTATGCCGAATAATAGCAACGTTTTCATATCTTGATGAATCACAAGGGGTATGATGAAGCGGGATTCACTGTACGGGTTGAGGTGGTTTCTTTTCTTTGATCAACGTTTAATACTGGTCAACTTTGATTTCGAAGGGTGGAGAAGAACTTATGTTCAAACGTGAAACTTATAAGCCGAGCCGATGGGCTCAGAACACAATCCTGTGAACACGAATTTGAGATTGAAACACTCATTCAGGTATTTATAAATCTGGCCTTTGAGAGGAAAAAAGGCTAACCGACGGTCAATAAAACTGATACTGACGCCCTAAATGCTTAGTTCGATGGGTTTGTTTGTTGCAGGTTACATCCGACTGTGAGCGATCATCATTTAAGTTAAACATGGTAGTTTGACCTTTCCATTCCCCCCCCCCCATTAGGAAACAGGAGAGTAGCATGTTTCTAGCCCTGCCTGTGTAAATGATTTTGAGGCACATTTATTCTATTCTTTAGAACAAATGTAGTATAGAAGCCAGCAGTTCTTCAAACCCGGCCTATCCTCTAATCATTCCACATGCAATGTGGCAATAGGGACTCAAAACCGCGCCACCTGTGAAAGAATGTCAAAAATGTTGCCCAGCCAACAATGAAGAGCTGCAAGGTTTGTTCACTAATTATTGGGGTTTTGCAGTTTTTTTTGTTTTGATACTCTATGCACAACTACAGTTCTCAAATTAACGTCTAAATACTACCATGGTAAAATTGATGATCAGTGCTATTTGCGTACATGAAGGCAAAATTTCTGCTAAAACCTCGTAGAGTTCTTTGGTATTGCCGATGTCAATGCATTCTGATGGGTTTTGAAACGTCCCGCATGTGGGGCTAACACAAGTTTATACATGTGTCTGTCAGGTATCGCAAGGCATATTTGAGTAGCTCGCATATTTCATTTTCCAGGACATATTTGTTCAAGTTGTAGCCACAGTTTATCCCCAATATGTCAGGCTTGCTTCTTTCTGCCTCGCGGTCTGGCCACATAGTTGAGCTCTGTGTTTAGCAGTGTCAACTCAATCTCTATTGGGTACCCAGTCAGATAGTATGTGATTACGGTTCTACTGTTTCTTACAAGCCATGCGGCAAAGGGATTATACACACAGCTCCTTTATTGCTGGATTACTTAGTGTCCCTTTTGCAGCTGTATCATTACTTAGGAAATTTTTAGCTTTCGGTTAAACGGCACTACTCAAAAATATATTAGTAGCCTAAATGACCTTCTTGACTTAATTCTATTCATCTCTGTGTGCTATTAGATAAGACCTGCGATCAAATCGCTTGTATTTGTACTATAATCAAGGTGATTTACTGGTTGTTGTGCATTGGTGACTCTGGCCAAACAACAATATGTGCAGCCGAAAATAACTCACTCGCGGACATTCACGCGGGCTTACTTGGTTCATATTGCTTACGAGGGTCGTGTTGATGCGTACCAAATTCATAGTGTAGGTTAGCAAACGCACCAGCGACTGTTCGTGTCATCATTCATGTGTCTATAAGTGTCTACACAAAAAGTTCATAAATTATACTTTTGCAATTTGATAGGCAATTATGAAACGATTTCAATAGGTTTGCTTTTCTATTCATCTTGAAATGCTTACTGATATCCATGTAACGGACTCAATCGCTTTGCAGTATTTCTTTGTTGCCTTTTTATTTAAAAAAGGGAGCGGGAAATTTCGGAGAGGTGCCTGAAATTATCCACTTTTCAACTATTTTTCGGAGTGAATTTTATTTTTGTAAACTTCTAAATTATGTTAACCAAAGGACGATTCGGGCTAAAAAGTGAAATGCAATCTAATGTATCAACGTTGACCAGTGAACAAAAAACTAGGGAATTTTGGTTTCACCCCCCCCCCCGAGAAACACAAATAGCCACGTTTCAATCCATGCGAGCTGGCTATTGAAATGGAGTAATTTACAAGTTTCAATGGACAATTTACTACTTTCCTTCCTTCTTCCGTAGGCTCAGTATCATTGAAATTCATGTTGAGTTTTCTATATGATGAGCAACATCTCGGTAGTATGTTGCCAATGAGAGAAAGTATTTTTTGCTTTATTTATGATTTATCCACGTACGATGATAAGGGCACCACCCAATGAAAGAAGCACCACCAGAACTTCATACAAAGGGGCTTCAAGGACGGACAGGAAACCGTTAGATTCCGTTTCAAAACCACAATGTGTCACAGTCTAACAGATGAATGGACCTACATTTCAAGATATGCAACGGCCGTTTTGACAATTTACTGGAGGAAGACTCAACTGGTGCTAATACAGCTAAGCAGCTGTTCGGGTAACGTCAGTCGATAAAAAGCAACCCCGAATGTGGCTGGTAAAATGAAAAATGGAACAACATAATGAGTTGAGTAGAAGCGACGTTCGCATATTCCGATTTCCGATAAAACGTAGAGTGGATGCAATTAGGAAAATTCATTGTCTTGGGTGCTTTTGATTTCAGCCGTCTAATACTTTTGAATTTTTCTCTTGTTTCATGACAAGATCTACATTTTTCGAACCGCCCGAGTAGCCGTAGTTTGAGTATCAAATTAAAAAATCAGACATATCTTATTTCACGCGTGTCCTACTCTTTCGTGACACACAAAGCAATGAGGAAAATTACCAGTCACTACTATGGGAAGAACGTCAAGGCGAGTCGTTGATGGCATTTCCTTAAAACTCCCAGTGAACCGAAAATTATCCTTCAGTGTAAATATGTTTATTGTTCCACGTGGCAAGAACGTGCTGGACACAAAAGCGAGAGTTCCAGGTATGAACGACTGGTGAATAAACAACATTTTAAAGCATTTTCTTGATTCCTCTCAGATATCCATCAAATTTTAAACAAAAATGGCGTGACTTTTGTGTTATCTTCGAATTAGTCGCACCTGGGTTGATTGGACACTTAAGCATTTCTATACAACGTCACGGATTTAACCACCATTACCGAGAGCAATGTCGTGGCTGTTTGTCAGAGGTTCGTTTTCTTGGTCTGGAAATCATTTTTGCTATGGAATTCCGAATAACAATTTCATACAATTTGGAACCAATGTGTTGGTGACTTTCTCGGGCTATGTGAAGCGTACTCCAACAGCAGAGTGCCTGTGGACTGCCATATGTATTTCCCTGACCCATTGGATCATTCGTACATGGATTTTTCCGGGCAAATCGTGGGTATTTTTGGTTAGAATGTCGGATAAATGGATGCAATTTCCATTCAATATAGTCATTCGTTTGGATGACCGGCTCTGTCATTCTGACTAGCTATTGTGAAAATAACTCAGGCACTACAGTATGCACACGACTGAATAGCGCTGCACGTTTCCAAAATCGTATATTACAGTTCCTTCAAGCGGAATTCATTTTCGCTAAACCTCTTACGAGAGAAGCCATCGTGCTCTGGATGATGTGTATCATTCGACCAGCTCTCTGTGATAAATATACCCTCTCACCGGCTGAAGCACTGATCAGATTTCGAAGTCGATATGTTTGCCAGCGATCAAATCTATGGTCACTGTGCATTCCGTAAAGCGTCATCTGATGAGGTCCTTGTAGCATCCTGGTGGATGTACCAGTGACAAGCGAAAACTTTGTCTATTTGAGTTTGTAAATTTTGCCACATATGTGGGTGCCCTTGACAAAACTGATAACATTTAAATGTTGTTAGAACATAGGTGAGGAATTTAAGTACGAAATTCTCACAGAAAGCTGATGAGTTATGCTAGCTCACCGATTCATATTGAAGAGACGTGCCATAAATTGAGATGTATTTAGTGTCATTTTTTTTCACTGGATGTAACAAGACCGGCAACGTGCATGTCTCTCTACATTGCAGTACATCTGGGAAAAGACCCTTGTGGTTAGAATACCGAGAGTCAGTTGTTTGCTACACACAAATAACTTGAATTAGTATCAAGTATCTCAGCTCAGAGTGGCAGGATCCTAACTGTTTTAGAATACGGAACAAAAGAAACGTTTCCTTGTTGATGAGGAATAAACTGTTTCAAATGTTCCAACTGCTTTGTTTTAAATCTGGACAACTTTTAAGAAACTTATGTAATCGTAAATTTGCTCCACACGTATCTCCATAACGTCTGTAAGGAAACTACTGTGGGCTATAAGCAAAATGGCCGTTGGAGCAAATCAAATGAAATTGGTATCCATCAGTTTACTCATTTTCGATAAGGAGAAGCTAACATGTTCGAAATCAATTAAATACCAAAAAATAAATCTGGTTAACCGTCCTAAGAACTTGTTCCTTTCATCCTTCTGGGCCCGCATTTCAATGCTTGCAGTATGGAATTATCAAACCAGGCGTTGAGATGCACACAGGTAAATTTTGTTGACCGCCGCGTGTGAAATAGACAACTATGCACTGGAGTCCTCAAATGGGTTTTAAATTGTCTCACGGCTTTACAAACTAACGTTGACTCAAAGTGCACGACTGTCCAATCCACTCGTTTGGGAATCTTAACATCACTGTCACAAGGACTACGAATCCTATGGCGGATGAATCAGTCTCTCTGGTGAATAATTAATTTTATCAAATTTATTCCATTTCGCTTATTTGCGTGCACCAGTTAAGGTCTCCAGTCAGTCATTTTGAACATGGTGGAAACTCGAAAATATTTGGGAAGGTGAGAACAGATTTTACGCGTGTGTCATCTACTCGGGTATTCATCAGATTACTCCTGTTTCATAAAGAGAACCTTGTGGATTCGAATTTAATGACAAAATCTAAATTGGATTACACGTACTCAGAGCTTCTAACCTTCACATTTCTTGGCCCATATTTTGAATGTTTCAATCTGTAATTTTCAAGGAAGCGGTGAGGTGCACCCGAGCAAGCTTTTGTGATCTCCGCGTGTGTGTACTAGAGTTCTCAAGTGGCGTTTAAACTGTCGCAAGTTTATACAAACGAACGTTGGCTCGAAGTGCACGATTGTCCAATCCACTAGTTTGCAAAACCGAAGATCAATTTCACATGGACTACTTATCTTATGGAGGATTTTCCGACGGCCTATGCCTCATTTTCTCTGGTGAATAATTTTGCCAACCTTTAGTGCTAAACTTGTTGGAAAATGCCACTGTAAGTCGTGTACTCGAATAATTTTTAACCTCGAGAACTGAAGCAGTCAACTTCATCCAATTTTGACTTTAACTAATGAAAATTTCACTTTGTTTGGCTTAACTTCAAAAGGTTACATGAAAAAACCATTGGTAAATTCTCTCGTGTGATAAATCGATAATTTTAATTGGAGGTATACTTTGGTGCAGACAAATTCGCCAGGGTCGTCAGTCATTTGGTGACACGGCTTCCCATAGCATTGCTACTGATTAGGCTGCAGACAAAAAATAATTGTGGTAGTGCTCTCTTACAGAGAAAAAAAAGGAACTTCATTGATGCACGAAATACCTTGTCAAACATAGATTATACTTAAATATAACCAGAAAATTATGAACTCACTCATCTCACCGATTTACTATAGGAATAACAGTAGCCTGCTATTTTGTTTCACCACCTATGTGTATATTTTATTTATATTATAAAGTCTTCACTCTCCAGACCTCAAAATAAACGCTCAAGAACCCCAACTTGTTCCCCCCGTTCCTTTTTGTTGAAAGGGTGTAAATTATCTGGGACATTTAATTTTGTTGAGTCGAATCAATTAAATTTTATCTCCAACCGACGTTCTACACAGGTTCACCGGCCCGTCACAGAGAATACGACGATTGGGGCCGGCTCATATGTTGAAAAAAATGCTCAGTGCGTCGGTGCAAAAAGCGTTACCGTGCAAAATCAAAACTCTTATTTTTTGCGCGGTATTTCAGATATTTTGCAAGTTTTATTTTGTTGAGAGTCAAATTCATTAGGTAACCCTGCGTAAAAGAGATCTCGATAAGAAGTTATTGCTGAAGAACCGCAAGAGTTTATATAGCCTAATATCATCCTAAGTCGCGTTTTTGCGTAAAACAGTCGAATGCTTTTTGCTACACAGTCCGCATGAAATCTATGTTTTCCTGCTAAAACCCTTATCTAGGCTGTAATCCAAAAGTACAGAGAATAATAAAAAGGGATTTTGAAGCACCCAAGACCTGGTGGTTTGTTATTTATTCCATTTGACGGCAGCCAACTGGCCTGGTCGCGGGTGCTGTTTGGATGGCAAAGCTACCTATTCAAGACACTGCTGTACAAACTGGATGCACTTTGAGTATCATTGACTATTTTGTTTTGGCACACTTACATTCGACCATCAATTTTATTTTGCTGCACTCCGACCGGGACATTTTTAATGGATCTACCTTGGAGACTGTGCATCCCAGCTGATCCCATGGATGCGGCCGCGACGACTTCCTGAAGAAACATTTATGAATTTTGTTCTCTCTCACGATTTCATTAACAGGCTACCACACATTTACATTTCTCGCGGTTTGTGGGACACGCATCTTCCTTCAACCGCTTTCCGCTGCTTTCTGTCGTACGGACGCACCATATGAAAGTGATTCTTCCCAAGTGTACCCGCTCGGGATCACTGCACATTCCAGCCTGACTATAAGGACGATTTGCCCGTATCAGGTCTGAGTGTTCCAAAATCAGTGTTGATTCGATTGTGCCGAAAATAACGCAGGTGGTATTCATTGGACTTCACACTACTGCCTCTTCAACAAGACCCCATACTACTAAAATGCCGATTTAATTGGCTAAGAAAGTGGCGATAGAAATCGGGGCAGCATACATCGATTCGAGTTTGTCAATTAATAATAACAGTGCGCTCTGTTTACTGCAAGTCCAAATATGGAATTACTTGTTGTAAGCAAAGATTTTACTTTTTGTCCCAGGTTGTATTGAAACTGCGTTTGTGTTTTATGGAGCAATATTCCTCCCAGTTAATTGCTATGCATATGAGATTCATGACCGACAAAATAGAAAAAAATAATTTACTGCCTTAGAACCGGGTGAAAAGCCGAGACTATAACTGGTTTTTCAGGATATATCGCACCTACTCACGATAGCTGGACCTTAATCTCTGCTTATTCTCTTCTTATTCTCTGCTTTTCCTCAATGAGTACAATTTTAACCTGAGGTGGAAGTACCAGTCGGCTTTATGCGGTTTTGGAGTAATAGACATCTGTTTCTACCAAGCACTAATTTGATTCGATTTTTTTACGATTGCAATGACTTTGGTCCCTCAGGTCACACTGTGCTGATAATCCAGATTTATTTTGTGGAAGGAAGCCTTTCGGAGAAGATATCCCGGGATAGCTATTCTCCGTCAGTGTGCGCTCTTCAATCAGAAACTTAGAGAATGTGTTTTCAGTCAGTTTGGCCCATTATATGAAAAGTTTCTTTGCTGGAATAAAGTCCGGTAATACAAGCGTTTCCTAAGTCTGGCAATATCATCCTGTATGTCATTCATTCAGTTTTGGACGAACTTCGTGTTCCCCATAATGCCGACTGCTTTATTAGGCCCCTGAATTTGATTAAAACAGTCATGCCTACGTCATTATTCGAGTAATCAACATGGAATTTTGTCAATTAAGGCAAGTATAAATTTCCACGGAACTTAAGATTCATGGAGCACAATTCCTTCTCGCATTGTGAATCCGTAGGCTTATTTTTTGAAGGCAGCAAAATTCGTTACACCGACTTTGATAATGGCCAATGCAAGTAGTGCTTAAAAGGAAGTTCTCATTTTCATTGTGCTCTGAAGGTGGTGATCTTGTGGGTCACAGATAAATTGCGATGTTTTATACACCAGAATACATTTTATAACCATCACGCTGCCTACGTCTTCGAGTAATCAACATGGAATTTTGTCAATTAAGGCAAGTATAAATTTCCACGGAACTTAAGATTCATGGAGCACAATTCCTTCTCGCATTGTGAATCCGTAGGCTTATTTTTTGAAGGCAGCAAAATTCGTTACACCGACTTTGATAATGGCCAATGCAAGTAGTGCTTAAAAGGAAGTTCTCATTTTCATTGTGCTCTGAAGGTGGTGATCTTGTGGGTCACAGATAAATTGCGATGTTTTATACACCAGAATACATTTTATAACCATCACGCCGACCATGTATGGTTGCACATTCCCAGGATTATCGGTGACCATTAGCACAACTTAACCGACCAGATTTCAGGTTGGTAATTGGTGTATGCAGATTTGCACCCTATCGCATGTCACTTGCGTAACCCTGGTTGGAATTTGCCCAAAGCCCAACATATATTGCACCCAAGTGCACTCTATGTAAGCATTCCGATACGAAACATCATCCCACAAACGTTTTGACTGACAGAAGTGTAGAATAATCATGTATTTCAGAAATGTTCTTTTGGAAATTCAGTGGATTAAATATACTACTGTTTCTCTTCAATTAAAGGATCTGTATGCTCCCGTTTGTGCACTGTTTTTGTGTGCCTTTTGAAGCTGTTCGAATATATGAACGTTTTATTGCACTTGTCGCATTTAACTTGCTGTAATTTGGTGTGCTTACATTTGGTGTGCTTTTTCAAACTGGTATTGTTTATGAAGTCCAGACCACACTCCCAACAAACCAAATGTCTTGAGTTCGTGTGGGCGTGCGTGTTATGTGCACGCCAATCAGGGAAACATGGAAATCCATTTCGGCCTTCGCCCCTTTTGTATCCCATTGTCATCGTCTGAAACACCGGCGTGGTTACAATTCCAGTCGCTGAAATCGATTGTCCCGGAAGAATCGTTTTCACATTCCGGCAGAAAATAGATGAATGCATGTACCCTCGCGGGCCCCTGTCTTGCTTTGACTGATAAGCTGATCCATTTCGGCGTACATCAGCTGAATTTAGAGTGCTTGTCAGCGACCCAGGCGTTGTAGGGTGAATCAATTTTCCTGAAATGCTAGGCTGCATGTTTTTAACTACGCCTCTCTATATCTCGGAGGAAATTGTATTCGGTGAACCACCTATGGAGGAGATGTCAAATGTGTCTTGTTACTCGTCGAATCAGATAAGCCTGTTAATTCTCGAAAAAAAATTCGCGTACACCTTGTCACCGAAAATCTATCCGGAGCATTTTGCATGGCTCCGACGTGAAGGAAGGGAGCACAATGCAGTTCACACTATTCAGTTCAACATGGTTGATGATCGAGGGTTGAGCATGGCCTGTCCAAAGTGCGAAGATCTGGCAGGCGTTTAAAATTGCCGCTGATACCGCCAAACGTAAATTCCGCGTCGCAACGTTTCAAGTCGTAGTAAGCTGTTTTTGTGACGTGGGTTGCGCTTCCAATACCTACATTGACTTCATCAGTAACACTGAACATTTATTGTTATTTCGTTGTTGTGCGCGGGAGACGACTGGTCCATTGTTGACAAACACAAACGTTACTTCCTAATAACTGATAACGCCATAGGCTGCACGCAGTTTTAATCAGACAACATATCTCAAAAGCCCATCATTACGGGAAACGAATCTCATATTCCTTGACGCAAACCCCATTCAGAATGTTGCATTTTGAATGCTTATCTCAATGACACAGGTTGTGGGGACCTGAACGCTCAGCGACGATTGATTATTTTACATTCAGTTCACTTGTCACGTATTTTGTGACCTAAAGAAGGATGCATAATGCTTTCGTAGTTTACGAAATGACTTGCAATATTATTGAATATATATATATATAGTAAATTATATGTATAGTAAATTATCATCTATGCTGTTTATACATACAGATAATATCTATTCCCAACTAGTGGATAACGTTGCGTCAAGCATGATCACATTGTTGCAGTCAGGATGAGAACATGACTGGAAGGATTTTCGGAAACTGGGAATTGTGCAGGCAAGGGACAGTATCATAAAGATTGGACACTATCCGACACAAACTTGGTCACGTTTAACGGCCGTGGACAGGCAAATCAATAATTAGGAATCCGACTTTATTTTGTGCATGATAAGAAAACGTCAAACTGCGAAGCATGGTTAATCAAAACAAGAGATCCAGTAAAGCAACAGAGTTGCCATGACCTGGCCGGTCAATTTTAAATCGGATCTATAAACGCCAAAGAAGCTTTGTGGCTTGGCTTGTTGGGCTCATATTCAGGGTCAGAAAAAAAGTGGAAGTGGGGCTGATGAAGCCTACGCTTTGAAGGCACCAGAGATACTTCATTTCCCGCTAATCGATTTACCCAAAAGCCAACCCATACAACGCATAATCCATCTCAAACACATTGTAAAATGTATCCACTTACGCAAAGGGACGTACTCCGCGAATATGCCATTCAGATGCCAACTGCAGATTAGATCCTCAAGCGAATTATAATACTTCTGAGTTTGAAGTGCATTCAGTCACTTAGAGTGGCTTAGCAATGAATGTGATTCCAAAGGTCAAAAATTGCATAGAAGAACACATGTTTTGCGGGAATTGGTTTGATTAAAGAAAAAAATCATTCAGTTACTCTAAATCCGAATTTTCCTGGGATACCCGTGCTGCTGTACTGCATGTATTCCAGCACAAGTCAGTCAAAACATCCCTTCGAAGAATCCTGCCGATTATTTCCCTCAAACGAATCCCGCAATTGTGTGATTTTGTTGAAGCATATACTGCCCAATTACATAGGTAGCGGCGAATTCAAGACGCCAAATGAAGTTTGCATCAAACTGACTTCGAGAATGGTTGATCTGTAATTCGGCTTAGTCTTCCAAAACTGGATGAGAATTCCACGGAGGTTTCATAGAAAATCGCTGAAGGGAATAACGTTTAAGGACGGGGAAACTCACGGGTCTCCTGGGCAATTAAAAAAACCTTGGAAGAAAACCGTTGCCAGTATAAACGCCCCACAACCGAAGAACATTTTGTCGAACGTGAGGAGCACACCTTGCCTAGAAAATGTGTCAGTGGAGCTTTATATATCACTCAAAAGTACATCTATCGATCAAAAACAAATACCTTTGGCACGCAGAAACCAGTGAATTAGCAGAATTTAGCTTGCTCAATATGTATGTTATTCAACATGTGGCGCGATACACACACGTGATTTCGAACATCTTCGATGCCTGCGACTGAAACGATTAAATGCAGATGTATTTAATATCAGGCCCCAGATGCTTGTTCAGACGAAGTATATAAAGTAAACCGAAGTGGATTGAACTGTGATTATCAAAACGCTGGGTGCGCTATTAGACAAAAACTCTAACGTTAACACTTAGGGCTTGGGCACACTTCGACTCTGCTTTAGCAAGTCTAAATGTAGCATCGAGTAATTTCCAACATGCAAGTAAACTGAATTCTTGGATAAGAGGAAAAAATGTCAGTAAGTTGCCGAGATTCTCAGGCATATTTTTTATCACAGAAGTAGCGGGTGTGGGCGCGTAAAGTCTCCCTTAACTTCAGATGATCACGCGATGAAATATGCAATCCCACCCATTACAATTAACTCACAATAGTATTGACGCTATGAGATGGTCTTAGACAACGCATGAATCACCCGAGAACGATGTTGGCTGTTATCAACGCTGGGGGTGAGACATAAGTGGGTGTGTTAGATGGTCGCTTATTCTACGCATGAAATAAGGCCAAATATCGTTTTTGGTGGTCAATCTATCGCTAAGATTTCACAGCTTACTTACTGTACAATTACATGTTTATGTTCTTATTTAAAAATAAATCTGTAAGTAACCTAATAGCTTCCAAACTAATCCCAACATCTCACCCAATGCTACTCTCCGTGTACTGTCACATACTATTTCGTCGCCCAGGATGTGAACTTCCAGGGTGAATGTACTGTTAAGTGTTGCGTGTCTGCATTTATATTTTCTCTTTCAAAATAAATTTGAATGTCAGTTTCCTGAAGAGATTTAACATCCCCTCATCTCGGAGCGAGTCAGTCTCCGCTAAAAACTATAATTGTTCATTCTCACTGTAAGTGGCGAGTAAAATATTTTGCGAAATTTAGAGATTATGAATGAACCAAGTTGTCTGTCGTGCATTGTTCCCGTTTCTAATTGCTAGAAATACAACGCAACAATTTACCCGATACACTGAAAATTGTGGACGAAGAAATATAACAATTTGGCCGGGTAAGTGTGTATATCCTGATCACGCTCTTTGCAACCAGCACTACTGGTGTAGAGAAGGCCTTGCACTACTACGAGTGAATGTTTGTATCCTTCAATATTTTACATGATATTCGATGAATCGCTCCCGCAAAAGATATCGCATTCAGGTTATTGATTTCGTCCGCTCGACTACACAGCAAAGTCGTATAGAGGTCCCGGCGATATCCTGAGGACACATCCTGAGGACACCGTATGTTCATCGGGTTTTGTGAGAAGAGTCATTCCGAAATTTTAGGGTGATGCTAGGGTGACGTGGCAGTATAGCCGAAACGGCGTCCAAACCTGTGTGCAGTGTATTGTTACATGCCACATGTGATAAGTTACTACGCTGCGATGCTCTGAGTCCTGCTTCGATATTCAGTCCATAATGTAGCGCCCAGGTCGTTTTAAATCTCGGGAAGCAGACAATAAAGCGTTTCCTTAAGTCCTACCGTTAGAGTTATATATTATTGAGACGAATTGCCTTGGGATGAGAGTGATGAATATGTAGGTCCGTTGTGCTACAAGCAGCTATGAAACATATGTCGCGGTGCTTGTCGAGTTACTTCCCAAACTGGCGATGGGAAACGCTTTGAGGAATGATGTCTGCATTTGAACTGCGTGATTACAAAATGCTATCTGATATGAAAAACTATCCTACATTTGTGGATTAAGAACGCCAATCCTGAACAATGTTTAGCTGCGGTCTAGAGTCAATATCAACGTGCGTCTTACTAGACACGAATATATCGTCATCAAAATGCTCTTGTTAACAGCGCTGCCAACCTAGGTCTATAGATCGTACGGTTTGTACGACGTTTTCGTCTACTTAAACAATCCACCTTGCTCGAAATGAATCAAAAATTTGTTTTTTTTTTTACATTGGAAAGCCCTTTTCTTTTGACGACTTGCAAACAACGGTGCCGTGTGATAGCACGCATCCTGAGCCTTACAAAGCGGAACCTGCCACTGTAGTAAAATCGCACCGTTGTTGTCAAGCATTATTGTAAACGAGTTTTGAATGGCACTCAGGGCGCTGTGATGTGGACTTAGCAAAAGCATCTTTGCCACAGTGTGTTGTTTCAAGTAACTGCTCGTGACTGTACAGCGATTCGCCCGTTTCCAGTAATTTGCGCGTAAACCTCAGGCACTCAATGAAAACAGCTTTCTACTTGTGCCCAATTTAACACGGGTGTCGTGTAAAAGCATGTTCTACGCCGTACTTGACCTTAAGGGGCATCTTTTGAACGGATTTCCAAGTGAGGGTTCAATCCGTCCTTCAGTCATTCCACATGTCTCTCATATGCCAGTAGACAGTTCACATTGCAGAAGCACCTTTTGCATGCAAATTATGTTCAGTTCGCCTGTTCTAATTGCCTTGGTTGTTGGTTTGGCAGTCGCGCAGATAAACCGGTGTGCCCCAGCCTATGCCTTCCAATGTGCCGGTATCGTCCGGATGGATGCATGCACATGACAGGATAAAAATTGTTCATGCGCACCCGACCGCATCCATGATAAGTTGCCTGGGTGAACGGGCAAATGCCGAATTTTTGGACGTGTTGGACGATGATTATTTTTATAAAATTTCCGTTGGGTAATTCCGCTGGCCCATTTGAGGCCACATTCTTTCCAGCCCACATTTCATCGCACGATGCGTGCACCGCAGTCGAGCTGGCTGAGAAGCTTGCTGGACTGGACGCACGCAACGCTGATAAAATGCGGGTTGAGTTCAACAAATGCATGATCGGAACCTTTGGAACGGTCAGCTGAATGGTCATCAGGCACACAAAATTTCCAGTGAATCTCCACTAACAACCACAGATCTCGGTCAGAATGCGTTCATCGGCTATGTGTGGGTTGCTCATGGAGAGGGGTTAAATTCAAAACGTAGTACAGAGGATATATTAACTAAATTACAATTTAAAACTGGTATACTCCGCAAACAAACATTGCACGGGTCGATTCACGGCTGCCTCTGTGACCAGCCTAGATAATGATGCTGAGTAGTGATGCTGTGACACTTATCCAATGTATTGCTGTTCGACTTCACAATTAAGGCGTCCACTGTTCATATTACAGTAACCTATTTCATCATTATGAAGACGAGTGATCCTGAGATTCTTGTTGCATCAATTTTCGAGGAGCTTGACAACCAGGCATATCCACGGTGTGCACATGCATGATTGTAATTCTCCAGTGGCCACCTTTATTAATGAGGACGAAGAGAAAATATGTTACATTTGTTTATTCGGCATGCTATTGTGTAATTACCAGTTGTCGGTTCGCCATGGAAGGGAACGCGCTAATTATTGTACTGTTGACTTTAAAGATAACGTGAATGTTTTAATGAGTGGATTAACAAGGAGAGCGGATTTTGTTTTTTCCTTCTGTTAGTTTTTAAATTATTTTTCGAGTACTCTCTTCACTTGCGTTTTTACAAATCCCATCGGCGCGTTTTTACTTTTAGTGTGTTCGAATTCGCTGAGCAGCGGGAATGATAGATTAGTGAACAGTAATGTCTCAAAACATTGGTAGACCCGCTTGTGCCGCGGCCCCAAATATAGTGCGTTTGTCACCTTTTGCTATTAACGGAGTGTGTGCTATCTAACTTTCTGATGCCAAACTCGGCTGATATCGTCCCCTGCCCTTGTCTTACTAAGCCTTTGAACAAATCGACACCAACATGGCGACAAATGCTGGTAGTTTGTCAAGAAAAAGCGTCGGATGTTTTTATAGGAATTTCTAGCAACTGCCACATAGGATGAAAGACACATAAAACCTAAGTTGGTCAGCAAACCCTGGGCGTGTATTTGAATGTTCAACTGTGAATCCGCAAACAATGTGCACTGAGACGGAGGATGGTGTATTTAATTCTGACTCAAAGACCAAATTTTTCTCAGAATCTACCACTTTCTCTTACGTTTGTTTGTCTCTTATTCCCTACTTGTTTGCAAGGACACATTTGGCGTTCTAACATTTTCTTGGACTCTCGGTCATTGGAATGAGGAACATTGGTTCTCAATGTGCCAGGATTTGTCATCTCTCGAACACTGAACTGCGTGTGGGTCGGGCGGTTGAACTTCAAAGCCTTATTTGGCTGGAAGATCACTCGCGAACCGTTCATTGCGATCCTATTAAAGGGAGAAATGGCACTGACTGCTTCGCAGCAGTCGTTTAAAATCGGTTGCGTTCAATGGCGTTCAGTTCAGCTTGGATGGAACCTTCAGCACACTGAGCGCGCATTGAAGAAAGCCCTTTAATTTTGTGTCGATCCAAAATTTGTTGTATAAAAAATGGGGGGTATCTGTCTTGTTCAGTGCAGTTTTGACATGGCCTCTCTTTGCGACTTTGTTTTTAATTCCCGGTGAGCTGACCTTGAGCTGACCTTTCTGC
>NW_008752134.1:209833-213531 GCF_000715545.1 Opisthorchis viverrini
TAAAGATACATTGCAACGGCCTACAATAAATAGGGAGCTCAAGATTGCATGAAACCAGATGAAGAACTGACAATGAAAGCTCTTCTGGCTTGCATTAGTCGAGCGTTGGACACAGTCTGAAGTCAAATTCGAGCCAAATGATTCATGCGGGCACGAGCACAGTCTTACGTTGACATTATCGAAACTTTCTTAACATTGTAAACCCCGTAGACAAGTTCTGGTGAAGAAATCAAGTTTGAGAAATTCCAGATAGTTACCGAAACACTAATCTCAATCGAACATTTTAAAAGCCCATAATGGAGTTGGAAATTGGCTCATGTTTGTGGTTTAATAATCACTAAAGTATTTCAATGTCGCTCGTTGCGTAACCGTGTGCAGGGAGTTGAAAAGAACAACTCGGGTACTACAATTCATTTGAGGATTTATTTCAGATGTCCACACATCTAGTTCAGTAAATATTCAAAGTATGTATCTGGATTGATTTCCAGTGGTAACTTTGCAGGACATGACATCGAAATTTTTGTTGTGTTTGAATCACACTGCCTGAAGATCGTTCCCTTCAAGTGATTTCTTCTTTGCCAGCCGCACAGTAACCAATTGTCTCTCATTCAGAATTCAGTCCGATTTCTGAAGAGTTTACACGGGTTATATACGTACAGCAAGCCAAACGATTGTATGTTTTGGACCAGGCACATATGAGGACTCTCACTCTTCGTGCAAAGTGAAAACTGATAAATCGGGTACCGTTGGCTTGTGGTAACATATCGACCCAAATTCGAGAATATCCCTCAATTTATTTTTGCATGTAGGCAGGTAGAGTGCCGAGTGCATAAGTCATTGCTTGACCGAGAATAAGCCAACAGAAAGCGAAAATCAACACGTAAATAGCTGTATTTTGAATATCAAACAAACAATTTCATTTATAGCTACCTTGGAAGTTGGATGTTAATTCAGACAAGCGTTTTGCAGTTACATGTTTCACCTACTTATAAAAGCTTTCTAACAATAAGGGGCAAACAAAAAACAACTAAAAAGCCATCCAGATTTAGCAGAAGTTTAGGCGTTGAACCAAGTGTACCGCCGAACACTCGAGTTTGTGGAAGTCGTTTGGTTTTTTTTTTGAGATAACTGTGCTACCCTTGGTAGAACAGAATTTCTTGGTAGCCTGAAAAACATTTTGTGCACATCCAATAGAATAATCGGTCCAAAGATCGGTGGAGAATTTCGAAAGTGCGGAAGGAAAAAAGTTGTCTTGGTGGTTCCAAATAAATACAAAACAAAGAAATCGATGGCTCTTTGTATCATCTTGGTAGCTGTGTCACCAGATCACCCAAAGGTCTCCCAGTGATCAGGAGACTGGCATTCTGCACAAGCCCCATAATTACCCACTGGGTTGCCGGAGTGTGTTGAAACCACCAGCATTCAGGTTAGCCCTCACGTAACTTAGGACAGGTTGATTGTGTTAAAAACCTTCTGTAAATCTGCAATTATATATTGAATGATAACTTCAACCAACATATTTTGGACTAACTGTGATAGTTGGCGAAATTAATACGTTGACACGTCGCTTTGTTCTTTCTGGGTTGTATTCTCAGGAGATATGATGCTGCCCTCATTTAGCAAGACCATTATTTTTAATTCATTACTTATTTGTTATATTACGAGTTAAATATTCTAAAGCATGGCTCGTCTGGTGAGATTGATGGATGAATTATTCCCGACGGTGTCGATATCCGTTTACCAAAGTGATCCTCAACTCGCAGAAGCATATAAATACTACCCAGTTTCCAGAGTTTCAAGTACTTAAGTGTTATTTCTGGATGTCAGCAAAATCACTGATTTTACGGCAGCCACACTGAAGTCGTGTTATTTGAGAACTACGTATGCCACTTAGTAAGCGGATAAATTATACTCGGCTGAGACACCCCAAAATGCCCGTGTATTGGAGCCTGCTTTACTGAAACAAGCAGTAAACGAAAGGGCGTAGGACGATCTCACTTGAATAACCTAATAACAAGCCAAAGTTTTCCGATAGTTTTTTACTATTGTTCCTTCAAAGTCTACGAGTTTCGAATGTCTCAACAGTAGTTTTTTTGAGGTAACGGTCCCCATTACGTGGGTTTGCTAATCACCTGAAAAATCGACATACCAGGTAACTAAGCTACTAGGGCGGTTGACACAAAAGGCATACGAATGAAGTAAAAAAAATTAATCAATCGGTTGATTTAGTGAATTCCAGAGGTTTTAATAATCGACGAAACAACATGCCAACCGACCCAAAGTGCTCCGCCGACATTCAGACCCATGCACGCTTAATTTATCAAAACACCTTGATCTCACTTCTTAATGTGGAAGCTTGAATTGCAAAATGGTTTGTCTTACATCCCATTAGATCCGTAAAGCAAGATGTGTCAAACCACGAAGGACAACACATTTTGGCGGAACGTATACTGGAGCTTTTACGAAAACTCCCACGTTTGCGCCTAAATGACTGACAAGTCCACGATTTTCCCATGGCGATCTTCAAATTTGGTGACCATGAATGTTGTCATATGCAGGGCAACTGTTGTTTTCCAACGTTGTCTTACGTATCTTTTTGGACTGAAAACAGCGGATGAGATTTTGACTCACCTAACATAGGAAAAGAGATTGAAAGCCAGTAAAGTAAGTCGCTGGTTTTGCTAGCGGAGTTAATGCTTGTATTTTGATACTGAGGTAAGAAAGAACACCTTGGCAAACCTCTTCTCTATCAAATGGAAGAAATAATGCCAGCACTGTGCAGGTGAGTTTTATTCTATGCTATTATTAGCACTCAACTGAGCAACCAGCGCAGTGCTCAGACAGATGCATCACAAGTAGATAGGTCAGAAATTAGTGCATCAAAGTTTAACCATGCAATTTTCTGGCTCGACGCTTCATACTGACAAATCGTGCTGTTAGAAAAGATGAACGGAGAGAATATGATCTGCATCAGTTTCAGTCTGCCGAGCAAACACTGAACATCCTCGTTCACAGAATACTGGCTGGTAGTTGCGTAAAACATGGGATTACTTAATATCAGCATAAAAGATTTCAACACAGAAGGCTGGATAGGTGGAAGCTAGATCGGAAACAAAACGATTTCTCCGGTTAAGACAATGGGAAAACGGTTCATTTGTTCAGCTTGTGTATTTTTTTAATGAGTGAACGATCACTCAACAGCGCACTTACGAATGCAAATGTTTGTTTTAATAAAAGTGCGAACTTAGCACTGCAGTCTGGTTTTCCGCCTCCACTACCGCACTCCCACCATGAGCCATCTGTCCACAACCTCAAACGTTTTGGCACTTCAAGGAACCAGAATTAAAATTGATTCTTGCCGTCGCGCTGACCTAATTAAAGTACGTGGAGAAGTTCAATGCCTCTGTTGTTTTACGCATGAACCTAAAATTGCAACTTTGTGGAACACTAGAAGGTTGATGACTTTGGGCACTCGGCAGTCTTTTGAGCGTGACCGGTGAAATAGTTCGGGTTTACATTGCCAAAATGTTCAGGATGCATTACCTGGAGGTCAAGTTGGGACACCACCACGTGTTGCGTTGTTTACACAATCGAATGTGAATTGTAGCTTATGGTTTCATCCATTTACTGATGCGCAGCGGGTTGTACTTAAATGACAAATTTGTTTGCCTCGGAACAAATTTCCCGCCCCTATCGAC
>NW_008752134.1:215840-217491 GCF_000715545.1 Opisthorchis viverrini
TTGTTCGTTCAAAGTCTACGAGTTTCGAGGGTCTCAACAGTAGTTTTTTGAGGTAACGGTTCCCATTACATGGGTTTGCTAATCATCTGAAAAATCGACATACCAGGAAACTAAGCTACTAGGGCAGTTGGCACAAAAGCCATAAAAATGAAGTAAAAAACTAATCAACCGGTTGATTTAGTGAATTCCAGAGGTTTTAAAAAATCGGCGAAACAACATGCCAACCGACCCAAAGTGCTCCGCCGACATTCAGACCCATGCACGCTTAATTTATCAAAACACCTTGATCTCACTTCTTAATGTGGAAGCTTGAATTGCAAAATGGTTTGTCTTACATCCCATTAGATTCGTGAAGCAAGATGTGTCAAACCACGAAGGACATCACATTTTGGCCCAGCATGTACTGGAGCTTTTACGAAACCTCCCACGTTTGCGCCTAAATGACTGACAAGTCCACGATTTTCCCATGGTGATCTTCAAATTTGGTGACCATGAATGTTTTCATATGCAGGGCAGCCATTGTTTTCCAACTTTGTCTTACATATCTTCTTGGAGTGAAAACAGCGAATGAGCTTTTGACTCACCTAACATAGGAAAAGAGATTGAAAGCCAGTAAAGTAAGTCTCTGATTTTGCTAGCGGAGTTAATGCTTGTATTTGGATAGTGCGGTAAGGAAGAACACCTTGGCAAATCTCTCCCCTATCAAATGGAAGAAATAATGCCAGCACTGTGCAGGTGAGTTTTATTCTATGCTATTATTAGCACTCAACTGAGCAACCAGCGCAGTGCTCAGACAGATGCATCACAAGTAGATAGGTCAGAAATTAGTGCATCAAAGTTTAACCATGCAATTTTCTGGCTCGACGCTTCATACTGATAAATCGTGCTGTTAGAAAAGGTGAACGGAGAGAATATGATCTGCATCAGTTTCAGTCTGCCGAGCAAACACTGAACATCCTCGTTCACAGAATACTGGCTGGTAGTTGCGTAAAACATGGGATTACTTAATATCAGCATAAAAGATTTCAACACAGAAGGCTGGATAGGTGGAAGCTAGATCGGAAACAAAACGATTTCTCCGGTTAAGACAATGGGAAAACGGTTCATTTGTTCAGCTTGTGTATTTTTTTAATGAGTGAACGATCACTCAACAGCGCACTTACGAATGCAAATGTTTGTTTTAATAAAAGTGCGAACTTAGCACTGCAGTCTGGTTTTCCGCCTCCACTACCGCACTCCCACCATGAGCCATCTGTCCACAACCTCAAACGTTTTGGCACTTCAAGGAACCAGAATTAAAATTGATTCTTGCCGTCGCGCTGACCTAATTAAAGTACGTGGAGAAGTTCAATGCCTCTGTTGTTTTACGCATGAACCTAAAATTGCAACTTTGTGGAACACTAGAAGGTTGATGACTTTGGGCACTCGGCAGTCTTTTGAGCGTGACCGGTGAAATAGTTCGGGTTTACATTGCCAAAATGTTCAGGATGCATTACCTGGAGGTCAAGTTGGGACACCACCACGTGTTGCGTTGTTTACACAATCGAATGTGAATTGTAGCTTATGGTTTCATCCATTTACTGATGCGCAGCGGGTTGTACTTAAATGACAAATTTGTTTGCCTCGGAACAAATTTCCCGCCCCTATCGAC
>NW_008752134.1:218543-227560 GCF_000715545.1 Opisthorchis viverrini
TAAAAGAAGGGGGAGAGCGGTTTATTTGTTCTAGTTTTGTTTCCCAGCCGTAGCTATCCAAATATAGCATAAAATATCACACTGAGCTTATGCCGGAAGCCATTTAGTATTTCCAGCTCTCCAACTGGCAGGTTACAATCCGCCGCAACGTTTTTTTTTCGCGACAAAATCCCTCTTGATAGGTTCATTGATTATGCAGCCGAATTCCCTCGCGAGCATTAGAAGAGTCAGCCGGTATTCTCAGACCAACATTTTTTTAAAAATTACCAGTGAAAGAAAGAAGGCCTTCACATCGGAATTTTTCACTAGAGGGACACCAAATGAACAGTTACAGACTATTGAACAGGGAGCAAAAGTCTCATGTGTGTGTTGTTTACAAAACTGAACCCGTCTTCCTAAACTTTACTGGTTATTCAGTGGCTGTTACTCAGAAGCGGGCAAATGCTACAAAGCGACTCCACAAATTCCGTAAAAGATCCCACATTTCAAAAGACACGAAGCGGATATCCCAGAAAACACTACTTGCATGCCTCATCATCAGTATCCACCGTTACACCAGCATGAATTACAGTGCTTGCCTCAGAATAGACAATTCGTTTGGCATCAAACCAATGATGAATTTGCCCACTCGGGAACAGGGCTATCATTCCGTATGTTATATTTCGGTTGATGAACGTATTGATCAGACTGGTCTCATTGCTATCGCGCTTCGAACACAACATCGTATATATGATTCAATGGGATGCCTTGACAATCCTACTCACGTTATTTCACACTGTTATACTTTACTTCCCATAAGACTGACACTAAGCTACCTTGCTAGCTTAATACGGTAGGGTTGAAATTTATGTACGTCAAAACACCCGGGAAATTACCGGAAGTCTTTCACGACAGGATGGAAGAAGTTTCGGTCTCAAAGCCGTAAACATGTTGCGATTAATTCTCTCCAAACCAAGTTGCAGATGGTAGTGTGAATAAAATGTCAAGGTCAGGTTTTGTAGACGTAGTTTCCAATTCCGATGCTTGCATATTTTATGTAGCTAACCATTCATTTGGTGACGTGATTCATGGTGACATCCCTCTCAGGTACCGAATACCAGCTGTCTGTATACAGACTGCTCAGAATACTTTATCCTGTTAGAGTTTTATTTAAATAATGAGAGAGCTTCTCAAGTCCGTGGTTACCCAATACATAAATTTAGGTGACTTACTGAATCCCCACAATACTCTTTGATGATTCTAAACTTTTCTCTTCTTTGTACTTTCGAACAGATATCCTTCGGCATACATAGAAGTATCACGTTGTGCCATCACTATGTGGTTGGTAGATCCCGAATCTTTATCGTTTATCTTCTTAGTATGCTGAAAGAAGCGCCACACTGACAAACTATCTCGCGGCTAAGCCCCTCACGGTTCATGGCTGATCACCAGGCGGCTCCAAGTAACCCCACACCGTTTGGTGGTACTAACTAACACCATTTTGCCTCCTACATTTAGAAACTTTCTATTCTCACTCGAAAGATCCCAGGTTCCAAGAGATCTAGAAAATCGTAGCGTACGTTTGTACAAGATGGAACGTTAACTGCTATCCTCCTGAAGCATACAGCCCATAATACCATACACTTCATTGAAATACTCATTTTGGATATCTAAGAAACTTCTGACCAGGTCCCTCAGGCATCCTTAAGAAACAGTTGTGCGTGAATCATTGGATCCTTGTTTCACCAGCTCACCTCCTACATGTCTTATACGGCGCAAGTAAAACAAATTAAGTACAACTAGTCCTCTTTAATATCGATCAACATTTGAGTCATTCAGGGAAGCGTGCAACCATCCATCCCCTTAGTACGGTTTATCAACGACGTCCTCGGTGCCGTGTTTCATTTCAAACCCTTCCTCTTCGCGCAAGATTCAATAATCCCCCGTTTGTTTCGCCAGATGCAAAAAGTCTTGCACTCTTTGCCAAGTAGGTCAGTGGCCACTAACCTAAGCTTCTCTCGAGCTACGTCTCTTCATTTTATTCCCAAAGTTGAAGACTAACACTTGAAATCATTCAGTGCCCATTCACCAAGAAGTTGTCTTAACATTTTGTCCCCTTACGATTACCTTTCCCGCAGTATGAAATAGGGATATGAATCACAATGGTTCAGACTGTTTTGGCTGAATATATCACTCCCACACGGAAACGCCTTCATAGCAGGGAATGAGGCATTCTGATATCAGATACTGGGTTTAAATTCCGTAAAGCCACCGTTCCTTAGTGTGCGCCTAACTCGTACAAAAATACACCACGATATTTCCCCAGATTACCGCACTGACATTTGAAACAGCTTCTCCTTGGAAATTTTACACGCTATAAGGTGTACATAGGACAGTCTGAAAATACCATGCAATACCCGCAGCCCACATCGACGTGCAAAGCTGCAGACTCTTACGTCAAATTAATGGTTACACCGTAACAAAGCTCATACAGTCAATGAAAAACACTCCCTCTACGAAATCCTCGACTAACAGCATGCAATGCTAGCTCCAGAAGTCTCTTTGCCATGTAGTACCTGTTGATTTAAGCTGATATCAGTGATTTAGATACGAGTGATTATCTCTCTTACATCCATTTCCCCCTAGTGTATGGTGCTGTCCAACTTACCAAATAAGTTACAGACGAACCAGTCCATTATCCTGGAAGTTCTACTCTCGTCAGTCCCTTATCACACAGCACCTCCACATTTATCCCTTTCGTAATATTCGCATTATAATGACACACTCATCTAGCTCATGATTGCTAGGTTACTACGTGCATATCTTCCCTTATTTGCTATCATTTAGCCGCTTGGTAACACCACCCTAATAGTGGCATGCCCGAACTTTCCTGTTATAAATGGACTTCATTGTAACTGATGCCTCCATAAACTCACCATGCCTTAGTTTTATCACCCTGTTCCTCATCCTAAGGTGCGGACTTCCGCAGTTCATCATTCCAACGCCCTGTTTGGAAGTTAAGCACTCTGCGTGGCTTGTGCTTTAAACCAAAACGGATCCTCAACTGGACTGCAAGTGCCCACGAACTTACATCGATTTCGTTCCAAACCTGTGGATCCCCTAGATGAACCCAAATAATACTTCCGCTCACAGGATTGCAGACATCGATTCGATCACATCAAACATTAAATCCACTACGGGTCTGTCTACAAACCGAAGTAGACCAGTGCACTGCATCTGCATACCAAAGCTGATGAAACATCAGAAAATTTTCCCATCCCATTCCTGACTATGTCCTCTCGCCCATTTGTCTTTCCACGGGCATATAAGAACGAAAAATTTAACTGACCCTGAACGACTCCATTTAAATTTGTTGCATTTTCTATCGGATCTAATCATCTCAATGGACTTTCAGTTTTTCATCCAAAAATTCAGTGGTTTTTGTACAGTTCCCGCGTTAGCACCAGCTCACATTCCCAAAGATTTTAAACCTGCGATTTCACTTCAACAGGGATACCAGTGAGTGTCTAAAATTCCCGACATTCCTACAACCATTTAACCGTATTGCCAAATTGCTCCACTTCATCATCCGCACTAAGGCTTCTCGAAGTATCCAAGTCCAGAGGATTCCAGCAGCTTGTTTCAATTTCGGTTCAGACTGACCAGCCGGATCAAAGCAATTACCCTGCATCACAAGACCCCCATTGTTCTTGTTTCTCCTTTTCTTCAATTTGCGGTTCTCTTGTCATTCAGAACGCCTCTTGTTTTCCCACATTTGTTTAGCTCCTACCCGCAATCTTTGGATCCTAATGACGTGATTTTTGCTTCAGCTAGATATGTTCTCCAAGGGGTCAAAGAAGTCAAAATAACTGATTTCCTGCATGCGTCGGTTCGTTCATCACTGCGTCTGGAATGAGGACCGTGAAACTGTCTTTTTTCTCTCAAATCCCAGCATAACGGTGGATACTACTGATGGGGTATATGAGTAGTATGTTTCATGCCAAATTCGCTCCGCGTCCCTCGAAAAGTGAGATCTATTTCTGAATTTGTGGAGTCGCATTTGATTGCATTTAAGCAAAGTCAATTAATATCGAGTAAAGTTTAGGAAGACGCGTTCGAGGAGAAGATGGATATTGAATTTTGTAAACAAGATGTATATGAGAGTTTTGCTTCCCTGTTCAACAGTGTGTTACTGTCCAGTTAGCGTTTTCTAATAAACATATCCGCAACGAAGACCTTTCTTTAACCAGGACCAACAAATTCTGACGGTAGCCGAATGATCATGCCTGACAATATGCCACCCACCGGTTTGGAATAAGATTTATTATAAGGATGATTTTAGTTCATAAAACTCGTTGTAAACTCCGTGATCCACCACGTTGGGCAGACTGGAAGGATACCAGATTTCGCAAGCACTATGGCATAGTGGGTCATCGTGGGACATAGCGCCTCTCCAGAAGCATCCACTGACCTCCTGGAAATTCTGAACAGTGTGTGTGTGTGCACCACACCACAGAAGACACCAATACGAAAAATGGAAACCTCATCAGCCTTAGTCACTCTAATTGGTGGTCTAATCCACAGTCTGTCTTCCGCGACAGTGTTTGGTCCTATGAGCTGTCGATCAATTCTTATTTTCAAACGAATCTTAGGAATCTATGAAACCTATAAAAATGCTACCGTAGTTACATGAGGCGGTCTGCCTTTGTCATGATACCATTTGCTTTCAGAGTGCTTCTGCTGGCGAAAATTTGCTTTCCAAATATCGCACTGACCCGAAAAAATTGTGAGTTTGTTTTCCATACAGACAGATACCATTGTATGTATTTCTTTGTGCTACTCCTGAAATCCGCATCTTGATTAAAGGAGGCACCCAGCTCAGTCAGGAATGAATACGCCATTTGTGATGGGTGAGAACCAGTCTGACACGTCGATCATAAAATGACTGACAGGTACCTGAGTATTGGCTTTGATGACCGCAGGATCCATCAATCAAGCGAAACCTAGCGGCTTTCATCAAATGTATAACTGCTTTGTCGTATGCTTTTAGAAGAATACTGGCTAAGATGCCGTTATTTTTGCAATGCTTACTCTTCTCCGATTCAATCGAGTTTCAGTAAATCTAATCTCGCTTCAAAAATAACCTTATTTGTATTTTGGCAATTGTTTAGTTTGGCAGATAGACAGTCTACTCGAGGAGTACGCCCCTTTGGGTAAGTCATAATATTGTGCTACAGTTTTTTTACTGCTACACGATGGTAGGGCGTGAATTCATTGTGTCAGTTGATCACAACTGATCAGTACTTGGTTGAATTTTTCTGCCTTCAGAAAAAAAATACAGTGGTCCAAATAAAATGAATCTTATTCTCCTGGAGAATTTGGTCGCCTGTGGGAGCGTTACCGGGGAAAATTTGCCCAAATACCCCGCGGGCGCTTTTGTGTTTGCAGACTATGCAAACTTTTGAACAGTACTAAGTAACAAATTAGTAGAATGTTCCGTTTGAACAACCAATATCGGAAGTAAACTCATTTGTGAGTTTCAAACATTACTACTCCCTATCTCAGGAAGTGTGTTCATCTCACCCATTGGTCGCCAAGGTGTGTGGCTGACAAGAACTCTGGAGTGTTATTTTATTTCAACAGAATAATCAAAGGAGTAAGTCCTTTGATGTGCGGCCATTTATTAACAAACGCGGTAGGAAAGGGAACACCTCATTCGCACATGATCTTTAAAAGCTAAGCATTTTCGCGCGCCCTCTTGAACTGTCCCTAGTATTCACCGACAATCAGACAGCAGATAACGTACCCTGGAATCAGTTCCACAGATGCAGAGGCGTGCTTAAAAACCACCGTTCACTTTTTGCATGGTTCATCAGTGATTTCCACCGTTATACGAACGTGAACTGCATCTACTTTAGGACAGGGAGGTAATCGAACCAGCGCTACCACGAATATTCCCACGAGTAAGCAAGTTTTAAAAAAAATCAGAAATAACCGGGAGCAAAATAACCAAATATCTGATGATATTTTAGCTGCGATTTCTGTCTGAGAGATTATTTCTGCCCACCCATGGTTGTATCTTTTGCGCTCATCAAATCCCAAATCGATGTTTCCTCGCAACTTGATTTTTTTTTAATTTTGGAGATCTGAAAGCGAAACTTTTGAACTAATGATTCTGACAGTATTACTGGTTACTTTCGATTATTTGATAAACAAACCTATTATTCGGTGGCTACGGCACATCAAAATACTCCTGCAAAAATAAGAGATAAAAAGAACCACTAACGACATTTCAAAATTGATATAGTTGTCACGAATTTATTTATTGAAAATAGTGTACGTTTTCTGTTGTCTATCTGAACGTTCTGGAGGACCTTAGCAGGATAAAAGTACATAAAAATTTTTGTTAACCTTCTGCGACTGCACGTGTTCTATGGAGTCTCCGCAACTTCCCTGAAGGACCGAAAAATTGAGAATGTCATATTTTATTGACCAGTACAGTATCGGCTCGAAAGGAAATCCTTTTTTGTGATACAACACGACCATCAGTTACCGTTCCGCATTATTTTCGACATGCAAGTGATTTTATATCGTAGCAAAGTCTCTGTTTTACCAATCCACATTTTGAATTTCTCTCAAGCCGGCCCAGCTAACCCGACGTTTCAAACAATATCCAAAGAAACTGTGGAAATCATGCAGTCCAGCTCATCATCTGAACAGATTTTTTGCACAGGGCGTCAGACGCAGTTGCTCACGGGCCCCGAAGAAGCGTGCGTGAAGAACGTTCCCGGTGACGGACCAAAAAATGTAACGGAAAAAGTCAGAAAGTGTAAATTGTATCAGTGTCCCGACTGCTCAAAAACATTTCCAAATCCATCTAGCTTAAGCCTCCATCATAATAAACACTCGGCTCTGCATGACTATCAGTGTAATCTTTGCTCACGCGTGTACATCTATCGAGCTGGATTGTACCAACACATGAAAACAAAACATCCAGGACACACTTATTTTCCGACAAGATTGTCTTGTGCACGATCAAAAGAAATGCGACAGACGGACTTCACTTGTGACGTCTGCCAGAAATGCTTCGATAAACTGAAGTATCTTCGTAGACATCAAAAGCATGTGCATACGACGGAAGGGCGCGTCGTTTGTGAAGAATGTGGTTTGAACTTCTTTGGCAGAACCAGTCTGAACATGCACGTGAGGGCTAAGCACACGAATGCAGATCCGTTTAAATGCACTCGGTGTGGACAAACGTTCCTCTATGTATCCAGCTACATGCGGCACGTGAAGGTAGCTCACAAAAGTGACCAAACGGAGAAGACAGCAACGTAACCACTGCGCAGACGGTTTCGCCGAAACATACCGAAATCATCATCACGCCTTTCTGCTTGTCACTCAAAACATGATTGTGGTGACTTTTTTCTGTCGAATTTTAATCCTTTGAGGGTTGGCACGTTCTAATATGGGATGTCCGGCTTGCATTGGATCATACGAAATCACTGTTTTAAAGTATCTCGATTCTTGGATTTGGTCTTAGCGACGAGAGATGTTGAAATCTCCTAATACGCATGAGTTTAAACGAATACCCGAATTGTATGGGCCATAATCCCTGGGGGTATGTCGGTTTGGTAATGCTGATTACAGACAGAATAAGGAAAAAATATTGTCGGGTCTGCATGACGTGGACCAAACTGAACTGGCATTTTCAATCTTCCTTCCGTTATTGATCACGTGGTGCATGGCCCAAAATAATCGGTGACCCCGTTGGTTAAAATCGCTCGTACTTCGTAACCAGTGCAGTGCATGAGCCGGCTCACTATTATTAAAAATATTTAATGATTTTCACACTTTCCAAGTGCTGCAATTATAGATTTACCCATAAAAATAATCTGAATGCACGATAAACCCATCCTGTCATAAGAAACTGGTCATTTACGTAACATTGCGCGATCACTCTGACCGATATGGAAAACGTTTGCCAAAGTTTTAGCAGGTCTTTGTTAGTCGCCTAAGTGATAGCATTAACTCATGTTTTCCGAAAACTACACTTGAAGGTAAAAACTCAATTTTCCAAGCTGAAGACAATTACCTTAGGTGTGGACAACAGCCCAGTTTTCACAGAATGACAGATTGGTAGACGCCCAAGCGGATGTTGCGAGCCGGATGGGTTTTCCATTGGTACAAGGCAGCGATCGATTGAGTCGATTAGGAATTTCGCGCAAGTCGAGAAATATGGGTGGCCGTGGTGTGTTCTGCCACATGTTACATTCCTTAAAAGATTTCACTCGCTCTGGGCCGTTTCTACCACTATATATAGCGCAATATCCACATTGATGATCATAGGAAAATGCGTTTTTGCATAGCTCATCTTAGGCAAATTTGTCCAAACGCCTCTAAGGAGTGGAACATTCCAGGTGTTTGTTATCATGAAACAAATCTTGTGGAACCAGCGGATGTCCCACCAGTACACGCAAATCAAATCAGACCGTAAATCCATCAAGTTTAAATAAACGCAACTGATCCTTGGCAGTTATATTCTTTTTTCCGCACAGGGGAATTAGTCAGGCAAACATTGTTACGGACAGCCGTTATATTCGGGTAGAAATATCTGTGAAACATTAGCTTTTTGGGAAAAATCAATTCAGCTGTTGGTACTTTCATTAATCGCCTACTGGTACGCACAAAACAGTTATTATCGCGTGAAGTAATTCTCGCAGGATTGGATTTGCTGAATTAGGAAGTCAAACTAAGCCCTAACAGGCTTTACATGTGTAAACGCACACATCAGCATGATGTATTCACCAGTGAATTTAATATTCAGCCAAAAAAGCAGCAAGAACACACGGTAGTGTTTCAATAATGATGAAGAAAATCCACTTTTCCAAATGAAAATAGTTATATAAACGTCACCAGAACTTAGTCAGTCATATGACATTCCTAAACACAGAAGGCATAGTTTGTGAAGGTCACAAGGAATTCCCCAATCATGAAATACGGAACGCGCATTCAAGGAACTTCAACCAATATTCTTG
>NW_008752134.1:232616-235966 GCF_000715545.1 Opisthorchis viverrini
GGACAGGCTCAGAAGCTCTAAACCTCAACTTCATACGTATAGAGGACCAACAGCTTGTGTGCTACTGAATTTGGAAGCTGTATTCGATTCGGTCGACCGGTTTGACCTCTTTGACACATTTGCCCACCAACGAGTGGATTGAAAATTTGTGAACAAATCGCTCACTTTGTATTACAAAAAATTCACGAAGTCAAGGCGGTATATACTTGAGTCTCAAGGGAGGCGTTTATCACGCTACAGTATAGCGTGTAGTGTTGCATGGCAGTGAGATGTGGACTGTTCGAGCGGCAGAAATCAGACGATTTCAGAGGTTCGACAATTGTTATCCGGTAACCGTAGGTGACGTTCTCTGCTTCCAGTCGCCGAGTCGTTGTCACTTATTGGTGATTCTTCTGTGTGAATAAGTTTTTGTTCACTCCAGTGCATTAGTTTCGTGGTGCTGCTTCAACGTTGGTAGGTTATTCACAACTAGTCAACAGTCTGTCGATCAATAAATGTTCTGCGCTCGAAGAACAGAAACCCATTTTGTCCCTAAACTGTTCATGCTGCATCCCATTCTCCCATTACTTCCAATCCAGTTGTCCGATGATTGTGATGCAGTTTATCGCGGCGACCATCGAGTTGTGTTACCGTACACCATAGTCACTGTATGATAAGACAGACTGGTTAAATAAGCGTTAAATCACTTCATTGATGTAAATGGTTTCGGTCTGTTACAGCGGCGGAAGTTCTCGGATAATTCCACGTCAATCGAAATCTGCAACGGCGACATTGGGTTCCGAACACGGCATTGTGCGAGTATGAATGACTCATGTACACAACTTCTGGATTCGTTCATCTGAAGTCGCCCGCACTTACCAGAAGACCATGAAGTCCTGTGACCACGAGCGTCTTTGACTGAGAGAGGAGTATTCCAGTGGCATATACAGCTCTCAACAAGATCTGGGGCGAACCATCATATGTTCGGTAAAGACCGATAATCCGGCGGAGAAACTGGAAAACTAGGGGAGCTTTTGAGTAAGAGAATGATTGCAGTCTGTTCCGCATAACAATCTCAAATGCTTCCACAATGGAGAACGTTGACATACTACTTACAAAATGACAAGGGCTTGCATCGTTTTAAGTACCGTCGTCGAGAGGCATGAGCTTAACAGCTTGAAGAAAAGACCAACTAGCATTCGTCACCCGACAATATAGAACAAATAATGAACCCTAGCGGAACTTCGTTTCTGCACAACAAGGCGCCTGTCCCAAAAGACATGCATCTGGTAAACTTTAAAAGACAAGAGCGCCTAAAATGGGGGCATCGAATTGAAGATCCTATTCAAACATTTTGCAATACAATTGTGCACAAGCATCCGAGGTATCAACCAAATTACCAACCTTCTTCCTGACATTATTCGAACCATGTTGCTCCATCATAAAGGCAGTCAAATTCCCGAGAAGAAGAGCCGTATTAGCTGCTGTTTGAGTTGTATCGGCCACAGTTTCACTTCACAAGATTGCAAAGGCGATAGCTTTTGTCCAGCGGTCATCTGTTTCTATTTGAATTCCGCACAACCCCATTAAAAGTTTAATTATTCAAGCGCAAGCTGGTTGACATACACGTTGCTATTCTGTCACCAATTTTCTGAGGAATCAACGTCCGTTCGCAATAAGACACGGTAACTAAATCAAGTTGGAAATTTGTGCACCCATCTAAATGAACGGCGTCATCCGACAAAGTGTTCATATGCTGACGAACTCTATGTGGCTATACCGAACGTATGATTCAGTGCTTGTTCATATGCTTCGTGTCCAACACTTCCACATACGACCGAATATACCTCTGTAGAATACCAGTATGTTCGAGGAGGGTCAGAAACTACCCGAAACATTGATATTTTGCAGAACATTTGCGAGTTTTCCCGCGTCCGGTGAACTTATTTTTATAACTGTTAACATGGATATTCGCCTTCTGAGTACGGAGTGGGCAGCCCACCGGTATTGTTTAGTTAACTCCGCTCAGAAAGATCTAAACAAATAGACCTACGCAGTTCTGGTTAATCAAAGAATCAACCTAATTATAAAGAGAATTTCTGATAATTGTTGGAGCTTAGCGTGCCTTAGGTTTGAAGAAACACCACCCTATTTCCCAGGTAGTTAGATTTCAAGCAACGATGATAATGCGGCAAACTCAGCCACGAAAATAACCATCGTACAGTTCCATTTGTCTATTCTGGAAAGCATCTCTAATGAACAAGGTGTTGATCTACTACAGAAGGAAACGTCCTAATGATTTACCGTTCAATATTTCACTAATGAACTTTGAAACAATGTGGAAATTTCAATTAATTAACTCGGGAATGTTTTGCTGTTTGGTTGTGTTATTTGTAAATTTTTTAGAGACAGTTTTAAAATTGTATTTGTCGAGGAACCGGTCGGCTAAATTTGAGATTTTAGATTGTCAAAAGCAACCATTAGTTTGCATGATGTCTTTGCGGAACGAACGTCTGCGCTAGATTGTAAAATGTCCTAAGAAAAGTGAAGCGGGTGGATCAAATCCACCCTGCAGCGTTAGCTGACCTCTAGTTCGAATTTTGAGATTTTAGATTGTCAAAAGCAACCATTAGTTTGCATGATGTCTTTGCACACGGAACGTCTGCGCTAGATTGTAAAATGTCCTAAGAAAAGTGAAGCGGGTGGATCAAATCCACCCTGCAGCGTTAGCTGACCTATTTCTAGTTCGAATCTGCAGACGGAAACCGCGATTATGAACGTAAGCATAGTAGGTTTTTCACCTGCGGCAGTAACCAGCCATGCCCGGGTTCACCTCGACGCCTTCGCTGGCAATTTCGGCTTCGTAGATCGAAAATGTGTGTCCCAAAGAATGGACCTTTCAGCTCTTATCACTTTTTCCCCTTTGGTGTTTAATTTTGTTGCTTTTTTGGAGTTCATCCGCTTAACTGAACCAAAACTATCGAAAAAAACTTTTAAACACCAATTTTAACCCCGACCAGGGGTATTTCACTGTGTAAGATCAGTTATTTAGGCACTCAAATCGCCACATCATCCGCGAGATTTTGTGTGAAGTACTGGTCTGGACACTAAACACACAATAAGAGCCGATACTGTATGTGATCAAACATACTACTGTAAACGCACCAGAAGAGAATCACGTTCAGTATAAAGGCATTTTACTGGCAAATTGAACTTAAGTTAGCGGTGTGCACATTTCTAAATATGACAGCTCATTTTCACGAAGAAAACTGCTTGCAAAGTTGCTGAAAGCTCTTAGACGGCCCACGACCGGTTTCTCCCTTCTTAAGGCCCAGCAGGTACACGCAGCCCCCGAGTTTTCGTCAACCTTA
>NW_008752134.1:253282-254351 GCF_000715545.1 Opisthorchis viverrini
ATCAGTTCTCATCAGGAGCATTCAGATGTTCTGAATCATTCAAAATGAGCAAGCAGCACAAAGTGATACGATTGCAGAGAAACAGTGCACGCGAAATATATCATTGTTGGAAACGAATATTTTCCAAACATCACACGAATTTTCAGGTATTTTTATATTTTGTCCAGTTACATCTGTTCGCAGAATTTGGAAGTTTTATTCACGGCGGCAGAAAACTTGGAATTCAATTTTTTGTACGGCCCAAATGATTTCACCATGATATTAAGAAACGCAGAGTTTTGAGGAAAACAGCGAATTCGCGCAATGTGGTAACCAACCGCCTCGGCAAACCCTCATCCACGAAGTTCACGTAAGGAGGTTTCTTAATTTTGATTACGTCAAAATATCAAAAAAACTGCCTGTGTTTTGCCTAAAAAATGAAATATTAATAATTGGAAAGAACGACAAGTCGTTGTAATACAGGCAGCAAATTATAGGAAAAATTATTCTCAGACTTACAAGATGCTACGGCATTTATCCTTCAAGGAACTAACAGGAAACCTAAATTTATTGCGTTTTCACACAGAAAATGTCATTTGCTTTCAACAGCGTTTAATAAAATAGGATTGTCAGATGCTAGATGTTATTTAAAATGACGGTTAACTAGATCTGTCGAGGCCTACAGATGACAGCCTTCGTTCACTATTTGAACTCATCCTGGCCATCGTGAATACACATTATTTTTGCCGTAAATTTGGCCAACTGTGCTAGCCAACCACGTCTCTTTTGTACGCATGTTACGTTCACCAAGCTGCATGGTGTGATTTAACAGTTTCCTTCTTGCACGCGCAACATTGAAAGGGTCATAAACGGGAGTTTGTTAGCATCCCTACTGCTGTCCGCGTTCACGCACGAAACACAGACTATTCATCGTGATTTTGTGCCGGTTTATAACAGGCGACTGAGACACATTTGGCGAAAGCTGACGGACTTTCCGTGAGCACTGAAAACCTTGGCCGTTACGCATCGCAGTAATAACATATTTCAGTGAAAAAAACTAAAAGTAGTCGGCGAGCTGAACCACCTCCTC
>NW_008752134.1:254361-263732 GCF_000715545.1 Opisthorchis viverrini
TTTAGCATTTCCAGAGTCTTTCAAGTTAGGCATCACCGCCCTCAGTTGGAGAAGCGGATTTGGCCAGTTGTCATTGATTGAAAGCACTAGTTGACTGAACACGAATAGGTCAAGCACCTCAATATTTTCGGGTTATATTTCAGAAGACGATTGAAAGGCAACGTAGATAACACCTGCTAATTTGACACCTCGCATTGCTAAGGCTCGCTATTCCTATTGAAGCTGCACTCCAGTAAAATTCGTTGTATGGTTGATCCGTACCAAACTGAGTTTCTACCGGTATCGACCACCACTTGATTGCAACAATAAGATATGGTCATTAAAACCACGCGGCTGCTATACGTTGCTTATTATTATTATTATGTTATGTTATCATTATTATGTTATTATGTTATGCTCTATGGTTATTGTTATTATTATGTTATTATGTTTATTATGTTTATGTTATTATTATGTTATTATTATTATAATATTATTATTATGTTCTAAAATTGGATAAGCTGAATGTTTCGATTAGGTGCTGCGAAATCAACCTGTTTTGGATCTAAACTACACACCTTCAGATGCATACAGCATCGACCAAAAAATAATGTATTGGCCGAATAATAGTCGATTGTTATTCGACAGATGTTGTTTTTGTTTTAGGTCAAGAAAATTGATTGCAAAGTGTTAGGTATCCAACAATCCCCTTCCGTTACAAGATTTAAACGAGAACTGTTTTCAGCCAACTGCAATGTTTTTCCCAGATTCTTGCGATAATACCAATATAGATTTCCATACTCGTAGTGCTTTTGTTGTTTTCTCCGCTGGTAACGTGTGTTTTGGAGCATACGTAAACCAGGACGTGGTCCTCAAGTGCAAACATTGTTGCATTCTTGTAATGTACTACTCATAAGGTTGCTGAAAATTCATCGACAGCCCACGACCGGTTTCGCCCTTCTTGGGGCTCATCAGGTAGGCGCAGTCCCCGGGTTTCCTTCAACCTTATGTTTTGAGAACATCATAAACGAGTTATTCAGCTGGGTTCCACGTGAGTCTCTCAAAAGGACCAAATCAGTTTGCAGATGAGTGTATATCCGCTAACTGTTGCATTATTTTGCAATCTGTTAGGTTTGGACACCAAAGTGACAGCGAAAGGTGAAATAATATTTTAACAAACTTTTACTAGTGTCTTCAAAACCAACTAAAGAAATTTTTTCAGAACCATATAGACACGCTTTCTTTGTAGAATATAAAGGAGAGGTTTTTTAGTCATTTCTGGGCCCCTGAAAGTTCGACGTTAAACACTCTTTTCGTGACTGTTTGTACGTTCGCTTATCGTGGTTGTTCTAATTATGTGATCATTTTGTTCTATGAAGCGACAGCACATTGCGACATGAAAGCTATGTTTGAAGTCTGTGCTTTGCCTACTGCTCAGCTTTAAGTTTTCAAATGAATGTTATATTTAATATAAGCAGAATGGTCCAGGATGACCAGCATGCTATCGAAATATCTGAGAACTTCGAAACACTTCTTTTGGAGCTGACATGTTTAAGCCACAATGTTAGTCGTGTGGGTTTAATTTCTGTTGACTTGTATCTCGTGGGTTTGTAGCTTCCCTGAATTTGCTGCAAGAGGACGACTTGAAGACAATATACTGATTGGTCACCATCCATCGACTTTAGTCGGATACATCTGAATGCCAGTCGTATATTTTGGATGAGATACCCCACGTAACTCTTCATAAAGCGCGCGCCGCGTATAATTCAATTGTTGGATTTCTCCTGAAATTCAGACAGAGGTAGCTGCCGCGCCATTTGTTGGCAGTGCTAAATAATATATCGAACAACTTTCGGATAGATCTCCGATTTCCGTCAACGAGGCTTCCATGCCTGATAATTAACTGCGGTGGCAAAGTAAACAATTTGCGGTTTTTCATACTGCATTGCCCCAAAGCCTCCCAATAATTTTAAATTGTTACAAAACTTGACACTTTTAGTTTGGAAAATTTTCAAACCAGGGACAAAGTCATTATCGGCCCCCGGCTGTCGCACGCAAGCAAATTCGAACATACGTGTTTGAAAGCACCTAAAGTACGATTTGATTTCATTGAGCGAACACAAAACTCCACAAGACCAGAAAGTTGTATATCAACCTGCCAAAACGGCGGTATTGTTGTTTGAAAGCGTCAGTAAAATCATCTGCAAAATATCACCTGTTTTTCGCAGAAGAAATCTGTTTGCTGAAAAGTTCGGTTTCCAACGAGTGAACGACGTTCTTGATAGTACGAAAAAAAGTACATACAGCTGACTGTTGTTTGGTTCACTAGCAATATTTTGTCTCAGTTTATATCGCAGCAACCCACTCTATAATCGAGAACATGGTAGTTCTAGCTTGTCTGTACGTGCGTGAATAACAACACGGGTCGGCTGCTCGCTCATACTTACGTGGCATCGTCCTGTATGCAGTTACAAAAAGCATTTTTCAAAAGTTCGATGGTCACTTACATCGGGGTGTCCATGAAGTTTTTGCGGTACAGAAACAGCAACCTCATATAATTGCGTCACCTGTTTTGTCGACGTACGGTCTTCTTCTGTCGAGTCTCGTCAGGTTTACGCTGTCCCACTTCCGGTAGACTGGTTTAGTAAAAAAGGAAAAAGATCCCAAAAGAGGATTTTTTCGCGGAGCAATGCGTAGATTCCTTCAATTGGCACAATCCTCCACCTCAACCGGATGAAATAGGCTCTTATCGGCTGAAAATAAGACAAAATGTGTAGCGCGTACGGGACTAGTTGGATGAAGCATGTGTAGATCTTTGAATGAAAGTCGCCTGTTGAGCCTCCGCCCTGATTTGGGGTTGAGTAAACATCATCGGACTAATTATATAGATTGTAATGGGGTGTGCGTCGAAACCTTTTTCTATTTCGTTTGTTCAGCGCATCTTAGTGGTGATGTTTGTCGTACAAGGTGACCACGATGCATCGTGTATCCGGTGATTGCTCTCGGATACAAAGGCAGGTAGATACAATCACACTTTGTTTTGTTTATCGGTAGAAAAAACGTTTGAAAACTTGCCCGTGCGAGACTTAACGGGTTTGGGTATTTGAGGAAGCAGTGAATTTAGAAAATTTAACTAAATTCTGTGATCATTACCACGCCGCGTGGTTTTTGAGTCATGAACAATCAAAGCAATCCAGTAATGCGTGGAATTTTGAAAGGTTTATTGATGAGTAAGGTAAATGTATTCATTATGTAGAAAGACGCACGATGTAGCAATGACTAAGCTGTTATCATCTTTCGTTTATTTTGCAGAATTCGAGCAACATATTCGCCGTTCACTTGGGTTGGACTGCAGTGAGAAAACTCTCCTGAATAAGAGGTCCGTTACGCGCTGCACGTGGGTGCCGGCAGCAAATCTGAAGGAGCTACCCCTGAAACCGGAGTCTTCGCCACCCAAAACACGTGCCAGATCTGACCACATGCTTTTTCACTCAACGTATTTATTTATTATTATTATTGTATTATTATTGTTATTATTTATTTATTATTTAGCGTAACAATTTGTATTCTTTCACGTTTATTTTTCTGTTTACGTCGACTCAAATCCACACGACATCCTTGTTGGCCCACAGAATTTGTTGCAATACAATAACAACTTGCCTTGTAACTGCTCACTGGATTTCGGATGCATTCCTATAACTTATGCAAGCCTAGATACACCCAACACCAAACAAAATTCTTCAAACCCATATAGTCGCAAAATAACTCAGATACATGAACACTGATGGATTTTTCGAAAACGATTCATCGGATAGCTTCAGTGGTTATATAATTAGCTACGTCTAGCTCTGACAGCCAACCGGTTAAGCCGGGTTCCTTGTCACATTGAGGATGAGGAGAAAGGGCTAGTATCCGCAATAGATTCTTCTGTAGTCAGGGATGCAGCATAAACCAAATAAGCGCAGCAAATAAGATTAAATTAAAACATTTAATTCAAATGGTATTTGGATTTAATGATCAACGATTAAAGTATACAGAGTGTGTTACCTTCAGCTAAACTTGAGTGCTCCCCGGTTTTTTAAACATTGTGTTAAGCGGACCCTGGTTTCGTAGTTGGAGTATTTGAAGAGTTTGCCCCTATGTTTGATAATTATGCTGGACCGCAGCAATTCACTTTAGAGTTAGAAGCGCCTCCAATATGCCCATTTATCTGAAAAGAATAAAGTGCTTTCCTCGTACTACAGGGGCTTTTTATGATTATTATTTCCACATAATCGCCAGTTATCAACCAACCAACCTAGCTGAGAATATAAATCAGCTTTACACGTAAATGTATATATATATTTTGGCGAGATTTCGGGCAACTACAGCCGTTACAGTACTTGAACCTTTCGGAAGATGGAATTCGAGCAACATATTCGCCGTTCACTTGGGTTGGACTGCAGTGAGAAAACTCTCCTGAATAAGAGGTCCGTTACGCGCTGCACGTGGGTGCCGGCAGCAAATCTGAAGGAGCTACCCCTGAAACCGGAGTCTTCGCCACCCAAAACACGTGCCAGATCTGACCACATGCTTTTTCACTCAACGTATTTATTTATTATTATTATTGTATTATTATTGTTATTATTTATTTATTATTTAGCGTAACAATTTGTATTCTTTCACGTTTATTTTTCTGTTTACGTCGACTCAAATCCACACGACATCCTTGTTGGCCCACAGAATTTGTTGCAATACAATAACAACTTGCCTTGTAACTGCTCACTGGATTTCGGATGCATTCCTATAACTTATGCAAGCCTAGATACACCCAACACCAAACAAAATTCTTCAAACCCATATAGTCGCAAAATAACTCAGATACATGAACACTGATGGATTTTTCGAAAACGATTCATCGGATAGCTTCAGTGGTTATATAATTAGCTACGTCTAGCTCTGACAGCCAACCGGTTAAGCCGGGTTCCTTGTCACATTGAGGATGAGGAGAAAGGGCTAGTATCCGCAATAGATTCTTCTGTAGTCAGGGATGCAGCATAAACCAAATAAGCGCAGCAAATAAGATTAAATTAAAACATTTAATTCAAATGGTATTTGGATTTAATGATCAACGATTAAAGTATACAGAGTGTGTTACCTTCAGCTAAACTTGAGTGCTCCCCGGTTTTTTAAACATTGTGTTAAGCGGACCCTGGTTTCGTAGTTGGAGTATTTGAAGAGTTTGCCCCTATGTTTGATAATTATGCTGGACCGCAGCAATTCACTTTAGAGTTAGAAGCGCCTCCAATATGCCCATTTATCTGAAAAGAATAAAGTGCTTTCCTCGTACTACAGGGGCTTTTTATGATTATTATTTCCACATAATCGCCAGTTATCAACCAACCAACCTAGCTGAGAATATAAATCAGCTTTACACGTAAATGTATATATATATTTTGGCGAGATTTCGGGCAACTACAGCCGTTACAGTACTTGAACCTTTCGGAAGATGACGCAAATGAAAAACAATGTGTTAGAATCTCAGACGAGAAAAATGTGACCAAACTGTGTGATAACACAAACTCCTACCCAATTTGTCCACAAGGTATTGCAAGACAATATTTTTAATCCGGTCGTTCTTGATGTGGAGGGAAACCTTTTATAAAACTGTCGAAGCTCCGAATAACGATGTACGCCAGTATCATTTCCGGGTCCAGAGCCTGTCGCCATTTTGGCCTTCTATATGGAGAACAATCAGAGCTCTGGAAACCCCCAAATGGATATCTTTCTCGCTAATCTTTTATAATGGTCGCATATTCGGTCGTTCACATTTTTTCAAAAATACCAGGAAAATTCTTCTCTTTCACCTGCGGCAGTAGCAACCTAAACCTAGTCATTCTAACCTACATGAGCAACAGCTTGCTTTTAATGAGGGGCTTTGGGGAGAAAAGGATTACTGGAATTCTTTAGAAACGTCAGTTTGAGTAATTAACGAGGTGTCAGAGGACTTTGTGGTGCACAGCTTGCAGTGATTTGACGTAAATGCCCGAGAGTATGGCTTTCTTACGTCTTGCCAAACTGCAGATTTGGCAGCATGCTCGTAGGGACAAAAACCACGTGTGATGGCCTGGAAGGATGTGAAGGCAGCTTAGCCCCTTTGCGTTGCACCGACATGCGTTTGCATGCCCACCATCGCTGCAGGGTGCTTTGCCAACGGTGCTGGTTACGCACCTAGCCTTCATTTCAGGATATCCGCAAAGGCTTTGTCTGCTTCTAGTTTCTGGTTTGCAATTGCTCCGGTAGTGTCGTGAATTATATGTGAATTGATAAACTTTGCATTGGATAACCGAAAGGTATTTTGCGACGTCGATGGCTTACATTAACGTGCATACCTTCGTCTCAGCTGAGATCGTGATGTTCTGAGTTCACTTCCGCAGCCAAACGTACACTTGTATATCACTTAGCTGCTTCCTGGAGTAATGACACACGAATAAAAATTGCATGTAATATATTAATAATAACATGATATAAATGATATAATAATAATAGATAAGATAAAGTATTACGACACTAGTAGTCCCTTATCACCGACGATCAAATCTAGCTCCTATGCACCATTGCTACAACTCACTTGCTGCCTGAAGGTGGCGGCAGCAATTTAGGTTTTGGTGACCCATAATCTAACCAGAGACTAGAAAATACATTCTCAATTACAAAGCTGTCACTCCCATGGGGTTACCTTGAATTCTACAGAGAATTACTCACCTCACTCGTTACCCCTTTGTTAGGCCACAAAAATCAGCAGATATCACTGGCAGATGACAGCTGTACGCCTCTACTTCATTCTCCTGGAACGCAATTTTCCCAAAGCTGAGTTTTTCACTTGCAAGAAAATACACCTAAATGTTTACTAGTGCGAAACGTTTAGGTGATAATGTCCTACAATTCAATCTACAACACTGACAATTTGCAAAACTCAGCATGCTTTCGGCACGTCGGTTTTGCATGCCAGGTTGACTGAAAGTTTCGCGCACCTCCTGCTTTCAATGGATTATGTTTTTCTAGTGACCAATCTTCCGCTTATTCCAGGCTAACTTATTGCGGCAACCTTACGCTGAGCGATCTGGTAATTTACAGAATGGTTTTATGTGCAGCACCGTCGGAGCTCGCTTACTGACAAAACAAAGTTGAGCAGAAATATACATTCGTCTTCCGATTTGCCGTCAGTTACATTTCCGAGGGTAAACCAAATAATCTCCTGGTGGTTTGCCACCACAGACAATGCCAATCAGGCAAAGCGCAAATATTTATATAGTCTAAACAGCTAATTTGTTTGTATGATCTTTTTACAAAACAATAATCATTGTGTTGTAATGTTGACTGCTAAACTTGAGTTGCGCGTCAAGTGAAATTATAATGGTTAACTTGTACAAGTTCCATTTATACTTCGTGCTTTGTAAGCAAGTATAAGAAAACGTTTCTTACGTTCATCTTCCTTTTTGGTTTGCGTTTCTCTATAACACCATGGGAGATGGGGAACATTCAATCAATGGGATAGGTGCCCCGATACTGGGCAGTGCGATTCAGTTGCCATAAAAATGCACGCAATGTGCTCAACGAAACAAAATTGAACATCCAAAATCAACTGTTTCTTATGTACAACAATAAAGTGCGCTGTGTATCTATGTTTCATCTTTGTAACTTGGGTACTTGCAACGCCCCAGTGGATAGGTCATCTCATATTATCATTTATTTTTGAAGAGCATGGTCACCAACATAAAAAGTGAATGCAAGCGATGAATGCGAAAGAGTAACAGGAGGATATGGGAAAAAAGAGCGAAACGTCTCATTCGAGATCATGCCAAGGGCAGTGCCAGTCTGATGAGGTGAATCTCAAAGTATGTAAAGATTTTGGTGTGGGAACACGCGTCTAAAGACCAACAACCAAAGAAAGGACAAATAATGGTGAATGCTCTTTAAGGCGCAGTGTCCGCTAGCACAGTCAAGACTCGCACACCAGGCACAAAGTGACCGCCATACTGGGTCTGGTGTGAGATTAAATGGCAAAAATGTACCTTCAACGCCATGTGCCACGCATAAAAGTGTCATATGTATGCAGGGCTCCCACAATGGTAAGCAAACACAAGTCACTGACTGCGACCTTAGGAAGTCCCAGTCCAATAACAGCCTTAGCGGATTGAGGAAAGCAGATCCCTCGATAAGAGATGATCATCGGTGTGTGAACCAAAAAGTCGATATCACAACTGATGGCATGTAGGGGTGCGATTATGGCGAGGAAATGTTCATCAGCACCATACTTCTGCTTCCTCTCATTCCACACTATCACTCCACGCCCATCCGAGACTATGCTGACGTCTATTACAGTTGCACCGCGATCTCGAACAGCGATTAGGTCAGGTTTAATAAACGACGTAGAAGTACGGGTTCTCAACTCCTCGAAGACGGTGTATCCCAGTCGACGGAGACGTTTTGCAAGTTGCCTTGCAACCCTATTATGACGAGCACACCTGGCATCATGCGTAATCCAGCAGGATTGCTTCTAACTCTCGTGCTAAACAGGTTGCATCGGAGCTGGATCCCGCGGATAAATATCCGTGGAAACTCTCGTTCTGGGAATATGAGCCATCAGTTCGAGAGAGGCGAAGTGACCAACTCTCGTAAACCGCGACCGTCAGCGCTGTTGTGCAGTCTTTCACCCCAAGCAACCACCAGCTCCTCCTTGGTGTTTACGCATGGTCCATGGACTCGGATCGGAAGGCTGAGGTCTCGAACAGTTTTGCCAAATGCGGAATCGTTGACCACATTGCGTAGTACTCGGTACTGAGTAGAAAGGAGCTTTTCCATACGCGTTTTCCGCTGCATCGGGGTTGTTGCACTCAGACTTGGGATACCAATTCCCCAATGTTGTTTACCGGCGTGGATGTAGCTGATCGGGATGTCCTTCGGTAGACGTAGCCAGCCACGAATATACTGCCTGATGTAGTTGTCCAATCTTTTTAGCGTGTTCCTGCGGACTTGGCCGAGCACGAGCGAATATGTCAGCCTTGGTATCAGGTAGTTCCTCGTGATATCCATTCTTTGATGCGGCTTCAACGGGGCACGCGTCACTTCTTCGAGCAGTTTGAGCAGGTGCTGTCGGTGGTTGAAGACCCCTTTCCCCTTGGAGGTAAAGGGAATGCCCAAATATGTTACAGTGTCTATCGGACCCAGAGGAGTGATTAGTTCCTCGGCAAAGCGAAATGGTTCGACTGAGACTGCTGTTGCCCGATGTTTCCTGTCCCCACAAATAACCATCACTTTGGTCTTTCGGGCGTTTATTTTCATGCCAGCTCTTCCCAACTCGACCGCAGCAGATTCAAGCTTCTCTTTAAGGCGTGCTTGACTTTCTGCAC
>NW_008752134.1:265791-274936 GCF_000715545.1 Opisthorchis viverrini
GCTTTCGTGTCGCAATGTGCTGTCGCTTCATAGAACAAAATGATCACATAATTAAAACAACCACGATAAGCGAACGTACAAACAGTCACGAAAAGAGTGTTAAACATCGACATTTCAGGGGCTCAGGAATGACCAAAAAAACCTCTCCTTTATATTCTACAAAGAAAGCGTGTCTATGTGGTTCTGGGAGATTTCTCTAGTTAGTGTTGAAGACACTATTAAAAGTTTGTTAAAATATTATTTCACCTTTCGCTGTCACTTTGGTGTCTAAACCTAACAGATTGCAACATAATGCAACAATTAACGAATATACACTCATCTGCAAACTGATTTGGTCCTTTTGAGAGACTCACCTGGAACCCAGCTGAATCTCTCGTTTATGATGTTCTCAGAACATAAGGTTGAAGGAAACCCGGGGACTGCGCCTACCTGGTGAGCCCCAAGAAGGGCGAAACCGGTCGTGGACTGTCGATGGATTTTCAGCAACCTTATGAGTAGTACATTACAAGAATGCAATAATGTTTGCATTTGAGGACCACGTCCTGGTTTACGTATGCTCCAAAACACACGTTACCAGCGGAGAAAACAACAAAAGCACTACGAGTATGGAAATCTATATTGGTATTATCGCAAGAATCTGGGAAAAACATTGCAGTTGGCTGAAAACAGTTCTCGTTTAAATCTTGTAACGGAAGGGGATTGTTGGATACCTAACACTTTGCAATCAATTTTCTTGACCTAAAACAAAAACAACATCTGTCGAATAACAATCGACTATTATTCGGCCAATACATTATTTTTTGGTCGATGCTGTATGCATCTGAAGGTGTGTAGTTTAGATCCAAAACAGGTTGATTTCGCAGCACCTAATCGAAACATTCAGCTTATCCAATTTTAGAACATAATAATAATATTATAATAATAATAACATAATAATAACATAAACATAATAAACATAATAACATAATAATAACAATAACCATAGAGCATAACATAATAACATAATAATGATAACATAACATAATAATAATAATAAGCAACGTATAGCAGCCGCGTGGTTTTAATGACCATATCTTATTGTTGCAATCAAGTGGTGGTCGATACCGGTAGAAACTCAGTTTGGTACGGATCAACCATACAACGAATTTTACTGGAGTGCAGCTTCAATAGGAATAGCGAGCCTTAGCAATGCGAGGTGTCAAATTAGCAGGTGTTATCTACGTTGCCTTTCAATCGTCTTCTGAAATATAACCCGAAAATATTGAGGTGCTTGACCTATTCGTGTTCAGTCAACTAGTGCTTTCAATCAATGACAACTGGCCAAATCCGCTTCTCCAACTGAGGGCGGTGATGCCTAACTTGAAAGACTCTGGAAATGCTAAAATACAGCGTGTACAATTTGACCATATTGCATTGCATTGCAGCGTCCTTGAAACATCTGGGTAAAATTTTTGTTCTTCTGTGTGCCGGAAATCGGGCTAATGCGGACGTCCAATATGTTACTATCTGTGCACCCAGTGTTCCTAATGCAGTAGTTCGTGATATCTATCACCTTAGTGTCATGGTCAGTTCCATGACCGATTGCGCATTACAAGTCCCTGTTTGAGGAAACAGTGACCTTTTGCTGTTAGTCAGGTTGGTTCAATTGAGGTAAGCGCAACACACTATGTGGCGTCTTTGTTCGCTTCATAGGCGATAGCTCTGCCGGAGGAAACTCAAAATATGATTCCCCGTTGCTGTTTTCAATAGCCGATATTTGGGTTTCGGCAGGTGAACTGGATGCTCCAGTTAGCTGACTCCCTCAAGAGGTTGTTAATTTTTACTTAAGTGCACCACACAGATGAGAAGTTACTTTACTTGTTTTCTTCTCATCATTTAATCTTAGCGGGCTCAAGCTTTCGCCAATTCCGTTTGACTTAGAAACCGCGAAATGCTAAACGGATTTGAACACACTGAGGTCATAAGGGAATCAGTAAAGTTGCATTCATTGTTCACCCCAAAGCACACCATGGGACCCCAATAATGACATTTATGTCGTGAATGCCATTTCACTTCTTTAAAAAAGTGGTTTTAAAACCACTCAGTTCATTAAGTTTAAGGAGTCTCTGTGGCTCAACACCGGTAAATTTCGTTGGCTCAGAAACTCAGAGATATCGACGCGTTCAGTGGCTAATTCGAATGTGAAACGAGATAACATTATGGACACCGTGTGTGCACTTTAAAAACAGTCCGTCAAAGTGGAAAATCGTCTCGTGAATGACGCCTAGTTTTGCTGAAAGGTCAATAAGCACTGTACATCTGGTTAGTCCTTACTTGGAATCATCAGAGTGCGCAACTCGGGAACCTCCAGAGAGTCTGGAAAATACGACCCCCCGGCTAGTGGTTTGAAGTAGGTTTAGATGCGCACTGTTGATGGCCCCAAATAAGAATGAAACAGCTGTACAGTGCTTTGCGGACTTGGGCATAAACAGGCTTTATTTACAAGATGAATTCTTCAAAGTTAAAACGATTACTTTATACTACCAGCAATCCATCAGTAACTCAGTCGAAGAATAGACTTCACCCGATGAGTAAAACTTTCATCTGAGATGATTATGCTCAAGGAATGAGTCATCACTTATGAACACTTGATGGGAATCACGTAGCTGATGGATGAGAGGCCCTTTATCTTGTCTCAGTGCACGTTATTTACACTGCTAGCCAACCGCCAGTCGTCGAACGGTAAGGTAATCAAAATACTAGCCGCGAGGTCGCGGGTTCGAGATTCCAGATTTTCGTGAGACATGCACGGCTGATGATTCCCAATAAGAGTGAAACAACGCTTCTCGGCTTTTTGGCCTAGATCAGATTTACACACAGGAAGATATCTCCAAAAAAAGTGTGAATGTTATTTGAAATTGTGGCGACGTGGAAATTTGAGAGAACAGTGGCTTTGCATGGGAGACGTTGCAAAAAGCACATGATATAATAGATGTGTAGTCATTTGTGATGTAGCGCTTGGTCCGCTGTACCCTTCTCGTTGCTTCATGAATAAGAAGGAAGACAATGGTAAACAAAGCCGGGCTATAATAAAGTAACTCATCGTTATGCAACACTGTCTCTTCTCCTCAGGTGAACAAACTCAGTATGGAAGTGATGGTTTCTCGGTCGCTGGTGGTAACATGGCCAAGCCTGGTTGGCTTCCTCAAACCTAACACAAATTCAATGGTCACTAACGCTTTGTTGTCTAGGAAACTGACACCATAAAACCGGCATACCGAACAACTCATCTGAATTCCCTAAAGATAAACCTCAATCACATCTACGCTGTCACTGAGGATGCAAAATTTGTGCGGTATTTCTCGGCATTTCAGCATAGATCAAAATGTCCTACACAACGACAACTCAGCAGTTTTATACTACTAACAAATTTCGAGTAGCTTACAAACACCCGGTCGATGAGGATAACCCTGCCTTTGCTTTTCATGCGCTATTAGTCACTTCATTAGCGGAGTTCACAGTTGATCGTGCTAATTACTTTGGTATTTAGTTGCTAGACTGCAAACGGCCATCCGAGAAGAATTAGAGCCGGCTAAAATCCAGTGATCCAACTTGTACCCTGTTACTGAATGTTGTGTTCATACGCGTTGATAGTTCCGTGTGCCTTTTTTATGAATAATAATGGTGCACGCTTCGGTGTGACTTGAGGACTTAATACAAGAGCAGAGATTGACACTCCCACAAAACAGAACTCGATTTGACTATTGTCGGTTCCATATTTTATAATGAATCAGCCTGAGGCTGGAACGCCTTTTGAAGCCACGCGTAATAGATCAGGTCTACAAACGAAAACCATGTCCATTTTCGCCTGAATATGTGGCCCTGTAAATGACCCTTTTTACTCATAATTCTTAAACAAAATGATCAAGTAAAACAATGCATTAATACCCGTGAGTTTCCGTTCAAGTTTTTTTCCGCAAAATTGCTGGAAAACTGTATCAAACATATACTTGATCGTTTTAAATGTAGCTTACGCTTACGGCCATTCCTCTGTATCTTTTGCAGTGCTCCATTTTGCCTGTCCCGCACAACAAGATTATATAAGTTATTTTTCTGATGTTAAAAAGTAGGAAAAATGCTAAGATACTAATTGTATTCCACGTGGTAGAAGGCCGCATCCTTATGTTTGATTCGTCTGAGCAGCATGCGTTTTTCGGATGAGTGTTGCGCCGCACTGTGGTGATTCCATTATGTTTAATTGTTGTAGGTTTGCAAATCTCATCTTAACCTACTGCTAGTTTGGTAATCGCTCAATCAGCTTAGGCATCTTTGACTGGCACATCTGGTTAGTTTGACTTTACGCCGCATACAGTGACATTCCCAATAGTTTTCTCAAATGCTTACAAAATAGTATTTTGAGTTAATGTTTAGGTATGATTACTCCTACATGTTTTTGTTCAAATAAAAAAGTGGCGAACAAACCGCAGGGGGGTTAGTTGTGTTTAGCTATGCCAGCCTGTACTGAATTTGCCGCCGTTTATACTTGAGGAAGAGTATGCAGCATTGAAAATAATGCACTCATTCCAGTTTAGCAACCTGAAAATTAATTACCATTGAAAATGCATGCCATGCTGAAGCTGACAGCTCGATATTTTTTGTTCATCCTGTACATTAGTTTTCAGCCCTCGTAGCTAAACTGAAGTGTACAAAATTATAACCAAAAGATGCTTTTAACGCCAGCTGAGCTTTCGATAATTATTTCGCTTTTAAGATGAGGGTTAACAGAAATTTCTCTCACGATGGGTAGCAAAATCCACGTGAATCTCTGACCGCTCTTTTAGTGGCTGCAAAACTTAGGAGTTGCTTGGCATTCTTAATGGATTTAGTGAATATAAATTTCCAAGCGCAAGAAACTGATTTTTAAGTAAGCAGAATGCTTTTCTAGGAAATCCAGACAGTCAAAATGATTTCTGGTCAGTTAACCGGTTAGCAGTTGCTTACGGAAAAGACCAACTATAAGTTACCATCCATAAGCATTTGTCATGTTTCTATTGATGCGCACACCTAAATTAGAAATCATTCTTAGATACGCCCAGTGCAATATACAGCCGAAACAAAGAGATAAATGTATCTATGGTTCCGCGCCAGTTTATGCAACCATGTAAAGATAGTTCCCCCAAATTTGTCCCGTAAAAAATAAATTTATCTTTTGAGTGTCCGCAACTGAACCAATATTGTACAAAATTTGGTAAATACACCCATCTGCACGGATAATTCTAGTAGTACATAACTCTTTAAACATTTAACGCGCACTTTCTGATAGAATTTCATCTCCTCCAAAGTAGAGGACTTGTGCCTTAAGAATAACTACTGCAGCATCTGCGGCACAAGAGGATTGGTTAATTATTTTTGTATAAATTCTCTAATTCTTCTGGTTATAGTTTATTAGCTTATTACTGCCTGACAGTTTGGCCAAGAAACCGTTTATTGGGTTTATTCATGCTAGAAGACAAGCAACATAGGCTGCACTTTTCAGATTTCAAAATTCTCATTCTACAACGTGACATGTGCATATTTATCAGGATTATCGTCAAGCCTCTATTGCTATCAAAAACAAAAAAACAAGTGGGCGGATGTATCACTGAAGGTAAGTAGTAACGGTAATCGCTTGCAACAGAAGACAATGTGTTTTACATGGCTATGGGCCTCAGATTTTCAAACGCAATATCCAACTACTATCCATCGGGCTTATGTGCTCACGGCGTTGCTTCTGCTTAGGTGCACTAAGACAATATATATCTTTTTGTTGTGAGCAGTCTTCAAAATTTTTCAAAAAAGTAATTTCTTCTGGAAGGCGATGGAAATCCTAGTCTAGAATTCTGATGGCCATTATTCAGCACCATCATTCTTTTTTGAATCAATCGGTGTTGTGCATTTTATGAAACAATTAGAATGTTTGAATGAGTGGAATTTCGGCACTATATATCACTTGACTGGTGTGCTCTTACTGTACTATTAGTGGTTCTTAATAAACGAACAGGCTGATTGGGTTTCTGAATTTCTCGACATGGACTGTATTCGCGTACTTAACGGCATTTTTATTTTTTCGCCTAAAGTTTATTTGGACATTCAGGCATCACCACAATTTTGTCAAATAAAGACACTGAACTTTTTTTACTGAAGATTTGAAAAAGCACGGATAACTGATGAATAGTCCAAAACAGAAATTTTGCCGTATTTGGTTGCAGGTAATTTTGACTAGACAGGTTTTTGACACCATCGGGTCACCGAAGCTTCCACCAGAGAAAATATCCCAAGAAACGGCATACAGGCGAAATGACGAAAAAATCTAACACGGTTTATAGTAGTCAAAATACCATAATTGGGTAGTAGTGGGTCCGTAGTGGCTTGTTTCCATGTGTATTCATGTGAACAAAATTGAATTGGTGTCATCTGTGGCTGTTTTTTAAGCATGAAAATTATACACAAAATCTTATTCGAAATAAAGTGCACTCATCAGACTGGCTTAGTTGATCGTTATAAAACAACAGTTTACTTTTCCTCGGAAACCACAGCGGATCAGCTTACAAATAATGGTAAGTAATTTTGCTTGCACGCTGTTTGAGATTTACGAAATTCAATATGTGACTTCTGTCTCTCTTAGAGCGAGAACGTACAAGCGAATGCGTGAAACGGCGGATGTATGTTCCGCTCATTATTCGTACCAACCAAGCGCATAAAGGCTATTTTTCCGCCCTGAACCAAAAATTGTAGCTTTACTAATGACGGTACAAAAAAGACAAACTCAATTCAATAAAAGAGACAGTGAATATCTAATACAATTCCGTGAAATAAGTGGACGTTTTGCGTTTTGTCGTTTTGTACGCAGAACACATCTTCCTATGCAATAAACAGAGAAAGTGGGTGAATCGCACACACAAGTATTTGAGGCGTTAAACAAGACAGAAACTGTAAATCATATAGCAATAGTTTTCCAAAGCCGCAGATGTGTGCGAGATATCCGCCGTCCAAGTGCTTAGTTGTAATGCGGCAACGTAGCTGTAAAACTATGACATGCGCGTTCTTCTTCTAAAACCACAGAATTCCAAAGTGACAACCAGTACTCTACCTGACGCGACGTATACGAAATTGGACACGTGAATCAGCCGAAATTCTGTAACCCATTAGCAAGTTGAGCTACGTCGCTTGCTTAGGAACTTCTTGTGCTTTTGGCGATATGGATTCAATATGGTACTCATTTGAACTTGCAAAATCCGTCACTATACATCACTTGCCAAAAACGACAGAAACGCAACGACCAGAAGAGTGTAAGTAACTAGCGCAGTTGAATGACATAATGTGTGTAAAGGCAGGCATAAAATTCATAACGATAATTATAAAGATTAACAATTTACCCTAAGGTGCAGCGTAAAACGTACCCGTGTAAGATTTATGGCTGATCCCGACTGATTTGACATTCAAAACGGTACGAATATGCAGCATCTAACCGCGTCTTGATAACTGTACCACGATCCACACCAGCGGTTAACGAGTACTTCTCCGGGTTGGTTTTGCCATTTTCAGTCTTTATCCGGGTTGGGCCATTTTCAGTCTTTAGCCTATGTGACCCAAATAGAGTGCTGCAAGTTGTGCCCCCATACAATCAAGCTAGGTGTCCTGCCTGATCAACTGTGGCTCACCCTTTGAAATATATAACTGTGATCCCTAAACCGGAGGTCGCACGTATCGCTAAATCTTAGGCTCATACCCTAGTTTGCAATGTCTTTTTTATTTGAATCGCACCAGTGGAAGCATGTCTAGTGTCAGGTAAGTCTACACTATAAGGAGGATCCTTCGTGAAGTTAGAAATGCACGGCAAAGTTAGCTTGTGATAAAAAAACACACACTCATTGGTGAAGTAAAGCGGGATGATGGCCAAGCACATTGCAAGCCAATCGACCCCAGATAAGGCATGTCCGCACAACGTCCCATCGCTGCGAATATTCGATCTGCCTTACAACGGCATGTGTGAAAACAACTCAGCGGTTGGGTTTGTAAATAAATGAAAGTGTTGTAAGAGCTATAATTGCGTTGTCTTTGGTAAGCGTGAGATCTAAATATTAATGTTATAATTTTAGCTTCTTTTGCAAACGATGTCCGAGTTAAAGTGCAATTTTTGGATTGTCGGCGTGCACGCTAGATACAATAATGTCAATTCGTAATAAATAGTTTACTGTTCGTCGACTCCAATTTATTGCTTTACACAAACCTGATTTTGTCAACGTGCTCAGCTTGTAAGTCTAGTTAAATTGTTTATTATAATTTTATGTCTAGAAATTCTTACTCCTCTAGGTCAGCTTGACTAGCATTGGTAAAACTACGGTATCATAACTAACTTTTAACCAGTGTGATTACAGTGGTATTTTGATACTGAATTTTCTATCGTTTTTTACCTTAAATATACAAGTGACAGCACTCTCAGAGAAAGGTAATACTATTTGAGTAATATACTGCGTATGTTACAAATTTCTGTCGGTTTCGATATATGCTCTAACTGCCGAATAAATTCTGGTCAAGACTGCATACATTTTGCTTGCGTGGGAGGAACATGGTAATAAGCCTCACGTTGATAATACCCACAGATTGACTCATATTGTCTAATGAATATATGCAAAAACTGACAGTAATTACCAAAAATAACCTTTCATGTTTCTCACAGAATAACTTTGGTACCTAGAAATCCTCGCGATGGTAAGAGCAAATGGCACGGAGTTTCCTGGCAGGGTTATCATGCGAATGATTTGTGTTACTCTGCTGATGGTAAAAGAGTTCATCCTGGTTAATATTGTGGCAAATCCTGAAAACTTGTTTATTTCCAGCATCTCTGTACCACACAGTACTCAAATGTTTGGTTGTCTGTGGTTCTTGCGTTTCAAAACCAACTTCCGCAATATGATATCCAAAGCCGCACGAATCATTTCGTCGGTTAAAAATCAATTTAGGCGCTACAAAAAATTTTATTGATTAGGCTGAACGTTTTTCTGAGGAACCTGTCACTATTACTTCACTCAAGTGGTGGCGTGTCTCGCAAAACGTAAGCTGTTCTGTTATACACAGTTGAAATTTTTGCGCTTGTTTTTTGTATACGCAGTTACAAATGCAGTTA